>NC_086259.1:9122500-9422500 GCF_021018805.1 Prinia subflava | reverse complement strand
CCAGCATTTAACTTGGAAATGTGCATTAGGATAGCAACAACTTTGATTTATACAAGCTTTTTTTAATATTCAAGGAATTCTTGAGGCAGAGGAGAATTTAAGAGGCATTGAGTTGCCAAACTTATGTGCTTATTGAGGATTACAGTTTCTATACCTGTGCAGTCTTATTTCAGAATCAGGTGTTATTTCATTATAAACTAAAGAAGTTACAAAATTTTCTCTATATCACATGCTACTGTAGTGAGACCAAGCTGGCTGATCAGCCCCAGACAATCCACCAAGTCTGATTTCTCAGCTGTAAAATCTCAGAGAGTGGTTGGACCTGCTGAAGAATTCTGCTACGTTTTACACACATTGCAAGAGTCAACTTCTACATATTCTTTTTTATTTGATTTTTACAGCAAAGTGTTTTATATGTTATTAAACTAAAAGGTAATGGCACTCTTGCTCCCATACTGTCTTCCACTGGTAAGGACAGCCTGCAAGGACCAGGTTCCCTCTGCCTGTAGGTGACTTTACCTTCCACAGTCAGCAATGTGTGGGCAGGCAGGACAGATTTCCTGCAGGCAGTCAGACAAGATTTGCATCTTTCCCATTACCCTTGCAGCAATAGAGCAATGTTGCTGTGTTGTCCTGGATTTTCCATAAGACATAAAACAATGGAATGGGTGCTCTACACCAGCCACCTTGTCTTAGCTTTCCTCTGAATAATGTTTTGAGAATGACTCAAAACACAAACAGCTGCCATTTTCATGCACATCCACCTGTCTTGCTTACCTGTTGTCCTCCCTTAACTCTTGTTGAGAAGCCTCTGGAGAAAGAAAGGATGAAAGCTTGTGCAGTCTCCAAGGGGTTCATGTGCTGTTCCCAGAGCACACATCTCACCCCTCCAGGCACCAGGCCAGCAAAAAATGATTGTGTCAGTGAGACTACTTTGGAGGAAGGAGACTTTGTCACTGCCACATATGCAAGAGCATAACCTAAATTAACTGAGCAGGTGGTTCCTGCTTCCCCACAGCATTTTATTTCCTCTCTTGACTGATGTACAATATTTGAGTGATAAAAGCATGTTTTATAAATAAATCCATTTCATCTTTTTCCTGTCTTCCCAAACAATGCATCCTTTTTGCAAAATATTTCTTCAGTTTAATGAAATAGATGGAAACAAGCATTTGTCCTGTTTGCATCCTTAACTTCCATCAGCCATTCTCCATACCCAGAAGGGGGCAGGAGTCAGTCTCCAGCTGAAGGTCTTGAGACCCAGGCTCTGCTCTTGGCAGTGTCACAAGCCCACTGAGTGACTTTGATCAACTAATCAAATCTCAGATTTCTTTTGACTACCAATATTGCTTTGGCCTCTTCTATAAAGCTATATTTTACTTATATTTTAGCAGTACATTCCAACGTATCATTTCCCCCACTTTACAGCTGGGGGAATTGTGGTACAAGTAAGAGAAGTGATTTTTCCCAAAGTCTAATGTAGTGGTCTGGAGACCACACTGGCTGCCTGAAGAAATACTGAAGCACAGCTGGCATCCCAGCTTTGCAAAAAGAGACACGTCACAGTTGTGTGTTCTTAAGTACATCTTGCATGAGCAGCCCCAGCACAGCTTCACTTGTGCCTGGTGTCATCCACCTGAGAAAACTGCCTGACACCAGCGCAAGAGAGAACACTTCTGACTAATTAATATATTTGGAGAACTAATGAGTGGTTGAATAGCACAAATATTTTAACCGCTACTTTACAAAAATAAAAAAGCAAAAGTCTTGCCTAAGAGATTTTCAAAATATATAAAAAACCTTCAGACTTCATTTCAGTATCATTTCCACAAGAAGGAACCTTCATTTCAACCTTCAGTATCATTTTCCACAAGAAGGAACAGAAAAATATTTTCAAATACATTTTTTCCAGTATTAAGTATTTCTTAGAACTTTGGAATTTCTTTCCAGTACTCTTGTAGTCTAAACAAGAAGAATCACACAACCACTACAGAGTACTGTACATATCAGCAAACTGTTATTATCCACTTTTCAACAACAGCACATCAGAGCTCTGCAGCATGGTCTTTTCCAATTGCTATTGACATCTCTGAAGTATGCCTACAACAGATAACAATCCAAGTATAAATTCACATTTAACTTTTTCCCAGGAAAAAAGGTAAAATAAAAAATGCTGTCTGCCTAGCATGTCTAACATACCACAGGCTGCATACAAGTGAGAAGAAAATTTAAATAAAATCTGGGCAGATCATCTCCAAGAGTCCATGGAGAGTTGCATTATGATCTATTGAGCTTTGCCCCATTTCCATATCAATTATGATATCATTTGGGGCATTAGGCAGATAATACTGTTTACACAACTTTCTAAAATAACTAAAGAAGCCCATGAGGATGCCTAGTTACTTATGAAACATATGCAGACAAGATGCTCTCTGTGCAATGCAGCATCTTGTTTACAGGGAATCCTGTGATCTTTATCACACACTTGTTATTAACTCCTGTTATCTGCTGCATCACTGGAGGATAATATTTGCTTTCCTGAATCTTAATAAGGCTAAATACATTTATTGAATTCAACAGATTTGTACAATCAGCATGGGAGTCGAGTTCAGGACACAAGATGAAATCTAGGTTTTGTGGCTGAGACAGCAGCTGAGCAAATCAAATCAAGAATGTTTATTTTTTTATTAGATCAAAGGCAGGAGCAAGATGTGTTGAAAAACTAAACACAGTTGTAATGGTGTAAAATACTGAATGTCAATTCCCATCTGGATGAGGTGAGAACCCCAAAGAACCAACCTATTTACATTGAGATCACATTACAACATATGTTCATCACACTTTGGGAAAATGTATTTACAGATACACAGGACAAATTTTCATGTCAGACTAGTAAGAGCTGAGAGTAGCTACACTGAAATAAATTAAGTTACAATGTAGTTGAGAGCAGAAGAAGTCCTATTGTCTGTATAAACTGTGCACCATCTCTGTACTCAGTGCATGTGTGGATGGACAGATTGTTGATGAGGGGAAAGAGCAAGCGAATTTGAATGTTTTGATGCTTAATAAATGTTTGTCAAGTGTTTAAGAAATTTGGATCAAAGTTACTTTTACAAGCACCACACAGTTTTATATACCTATATATATAAAGAGAGAGAGAGAAAAAGTGTCAGTTTTAAACATATAACCTTCTTTTACTAGAAAAAGGAATAAAAATGTAAGTCTGTGATTCAGAAAAATGCTGTAGAGAAATAAACTGGATGAACATTCACATACTCTCTAAATTAGTGTAATTTAAATATTTTTCGTTCCAGACGATGCGAGACTCTGTGATAAGCGATGGGAAATGTTGAAGAATTTTACTGAAAATGCGGGATTAAAATCCCACTCTTTTTCCTGGGTGGCAGCAATTCCCGGGGCTCGGCAGGGGCTGCAGTGCCACTAGGTGGAGCCGCAGCATCTTCAGCAGCTCAGGACCCTGCCAGCTCAAGGGAATGGAACAGAACTTGTTTTAATGACTTGAATTTTATTAAAAAAAAAAAAAAAAAAAAAAAAAAAAAAAAAAAAAAAAAAAGTCTACTCTAAAGTCTAACATTTAAATTTTAATATGATTAAAATTAAACTAAATATATATGCCTGAGCTGCATTGTGGGTTCAGAGTGTAGTGCCTTGCTTCCCAGCTGTCCTTCAGGACAATTTACCACAGCCCTTTATCAGGCAGCCCTAGGAGCCAGCTGGAAAGCTGAAAGGGAAAATGTTCTTGCAGGCTTTTAGACCTGGTGAGTTCAAAGCCAGAATCACTGCAGCGTCTCAGTTCCTACAGTACCTTTTCCTTCTGATCAAAAGGAACCAAGTAAAACTCACAACTCTTAAAAGAACTATCAAATAATGGGGGGAGGGAAGTAAAAATAAATGGGCCCATAATGCCTTCTGAATAGTGCTGGGGAAAGTTCAATGACTCCATTTCAAAAAGCTGCACTCCCAAGTATGAAAATGAGATCTGATTCTGAGTCCAACTACCATAAAATACATCTGTTAATTTATGCACATAAATACACAGCAAACAATATCCCTAGGCATGTTTTGATGTTGAGCCTTGTCCCCTGGTTGATGACACAGAAGGGCAGAAGTGATGATCAGACCTGGACCGTAGTGCCCACTCATCTCCTTTACAGTGCTTTAAGCAGGAAAACACAGAAATGTTTTGGGGAGCAGCCCCTGAGAAGCACAGAAGGTCCAGCAGTTCCTTGAGTTGGGGAATGATTTTTATCAAGTTGCTGGGATGGCCTGGATTTGGAGACTGGCTTCTCCCCCTCTGACTGCCAGCTGCAGACCAGAGTTTGAAAGCAGCCTCCCCCTACATCAAGATATTTTTTTTACAAAAGGTGTCTGCAGAATCTGCTAGCTTTTAGAAACAGCATGAGGGAACTGGGCAGTCCAGAGGCAGTAAAAAGCAGGAAGACTTTGCCAAAGTCTTTGAAAGAATAGTCTCAGGAGGTGAAATCTTTGAAGGGGTGTCTGCCTCCTTCCTATTCAAGTTTCTTCCAGAAATCATGGAAGGGAAGGAAAAGAAAAAAAGAAAAAAAAAAAGAGAGAGAAAAGATACAGTGCTTTTATAGTGCTTCATATGTTCAGAACATTTTATAAATACTGGGTGAGATTAATCCAGGCTTTAAATCTGCATAAACCTTGGCAGAGGGCTCTGGTGCCATGAGATTATAAAGTCTGCCATGAAACTAAATTGTGATGATCAGTAAAAGAGACTCAAAAAGGTGGAGCCAGGAAAAAAAAGTTTGTTATTAGTTAAACAAGAAGACAGAAAAAAAATCTAGGAAAAGAAACAAATGGTTGGTCAGTTGCATAAGGGTATAAGTTTTCATTCCTTTTGTCTCCTTTTGAGAACAAAAGCAGATCTTTATGGTAAAAACAGTACTCCAGAGAGACGGACAGGGAAAAATTATTTTGGTTTATGCATTTATACTTTTCTTATCCTAAGAAGATAGCAGTGAGATATTTGGTTATAAGTAAACATAAACAACAATATTAATTATATAGTCTTTACAAGCAAAAGTAAGCCAAATTAACTATTCCTTGATTATTATGCTCCATGTTCATCTGACTGGTCCATGTAGCAACTGTAAGAGGCTTGATTTGTCTGCATCAGAATGTACTTTACATGTACTTAGATTTGAAATGTATTTAAAATTATGATTTGTCCTGCTGTGCAGTAGCTTAATGAAAACTGACCTAATTTGCCATATAAATCTTCTGTATAGGAAAGGAATTCATTTTCCTTTTGGAAGGCAGAGCACTCTGAAACAACCTTTGTTTGCTGCTGCCACCCCAAGCCCCTTCAAAACCCAAGGTAAGAGGCAGAGCATGAAGGCAGGAGGATATTTTCTCTCATCTCAGCGTGTTTTCCCTGTGTTGGCCACTGATGCTCACAACAGGGAGGATGAGGGAGCAGTACCATGGCAAAAGCATCGAGTGGAAAGTTGAGACAAAGCACAGTCACACAGCTGACCACTGTCAGAGGAGCCATGTGCCACAGCTGGGCAGATCATGGGTCACTGCAGAGGTTCAGTCATTCACTGCATGTATTTATAGCTGCTATTTTGCATCTGTTTCACAACATCACTGTGGCTCCAGAGACTCCTCTGCTCCCTCCTCCCATCCCCTTCTCTCTGCCTGCAATTACATTTGGAGCAAAATAGATTTACTAGCTATGGAAAGGTCTCTAAGTCTAGAGCATTGCCCATCTCTCCCCTCACCATTACCTCATCTGAGAATTGATTCACTACAGCATAAAGACAGGACTGGCTGCAGCAGGAGAAGCTCCAGAGGTGCCCTTAACATCTGTCCTGTGCTGCTGGTCTGTCCCCAGGCCCAGATGGGATTTATTCTCTGAGCACTATAGTCTGAATGCATTCCCTCCCCACAGTTTTTCTCCTTGTTTTGGTAAACCTTAATTTCATAACAGCACACACAGCCTTAGAAACCCAAAAAGCTCGGCCTCTGAGCTTTTTTCAGACCTTCATGCTCCCTGCCTCTCCTGCCATCCTGCAGTACAGCTCAGCTGCAGTCTGGGCCACCAAGTGTTAGAAAGCACATCTCTGCAGAAAATGCAACTTGCTTAATCCACTAGCTATGCTTACAAAAGCTTATATCTCCTTGTACAGATGCATTTAAAAATCTGACTTTCCTTTACGTATTTTTTCATTCTCCTTTGTAACAAATACCAGATCTCAAATAGTGTCTTTCCTAACAGTGCAGCTTTAAAATGTCACTTCCTTTTCTTCACTGTCACTTAAGGCTTTCCTGCCTGTAGAAGATGACCCTGAAGCCTCTGCACTGCCACATCCACAGCTGCCATGATTTGAGGTTGCCACTGATGTCCTTTGTCTCACTGCTCAGAAAGCAGCAGGGACAAGCCTTGGAGGTGGAATTCCACCAGTCTTCAGGAATTCTTACCTTCAGGACAGGCAGAGTTGGCCAAACATGCAGGACCACTATTAGTGAACTACCTACCTTCAGCTCCCTTCGTGTCAGTCTGGACCACCAGCACCAATTTCAGGCACCATCTCTCTGCTATTTTGATATGTGTTCACAGCTTACAGTTCTCTTCCATGAAGACACAATAGTGATGATGAAATTACTGCCTTAAAGAGACATTCTACTTATTGAAAAGAGAAGGATCAAAGGAATTCTTGCAACAATAAAAGAGGCCATATGCTAGTTTGATTTTCATTAAGATCTCCAGGTCTAGGGAAAAGAAAAGTAACTCTTATCCTCCTTCCCCAGCATGTCACCCCGTCCCTCCTGACAGTTTCTGGCAACAATCTTCTTTTTTCAATCCTGAGAAACCAATTGAAGTTTCCTTTATCTCCAAGCCCCTTGCTCTGCAAAAACATTTGTATCATTTTGGATCCATGAGTCATGTCCCTCAAAGCCATTTGTTTATTTCTCCCACTGTCTTCCTTACAGAGACCCAGGCCATGGATCACAAAGGATTGTGTGGCTTTCCCCTTCCTTATCAGAAGCAGCAAAGGTTAGAACAATGTGTTCACAGAGGGAGATCTGATAGCCCACATATTGCTTCACCTGCCACCTCCAGGTCACTCGCAGCACTCCTGCAATTCCTTCAGGCCAGCAGAGTCAGTGCAGTGCAGATCACACCCCAAGACTGCTAGAAAGCAATACCTTGAATTTCCTCATCCTCTCACTCTGGCATAAGAGAGAGTTTGCTCCTCTGCCTGTTTTAACTTTGGACTGACTGCATAAAATTCTACATTGTCTTTACCAATTGGTGAGGAATTTTAGTTGTTGTTTTGGGTTTTTTGAAAAATTAATCCTTTTGGAATTTGTATGTAGTTCAGGGCTAATTTTAGCTTGCTCAGAAAGTGCTCTGGGATGCTTGCACAAAAGGTGCTATAGAAATGCACTGCATTACATTGCATCCAAATCCAAATCAACATAGTTAAAAATTAGCTATGGTAGTAAAAAATGCTGCAGGGACAAGGCTGGCACAGAGTCCATGCTGAAAAATTGCCTAAATAGTTGTGATGTCTGTATTTTTACAGGTTGAGAGATGGATTTTAAAGGGCAATTTGAATCAAAGCTCATGCTTTGAGGTATGAGCTGATCACCACATAGAAGTTGAGAAGGGATTTTTAATCAGTGGAAAACTGAGCTGCAGCCGTACAGAAAAACACCAGTGGATCTGGAGTACATAATGCTCATTAGCTGTGGGTAGGAAGCCAGAGTCACCTGTCTTTGTCCATGCCCTGTTGGTAATGATGTAAGGCACAAGACAAGGACATCGTGGTAGGTGAATCAATACTCAGAACCACTGGAAAAGTCTTATTTTCTCCACAGAATGAAGAAGCAGCAGCACTCTGAGGTCAGAGCTAGGCAGTCAGGTATACATGGATAATTGCAAGCATTGCAGTCCCTATATGCAGTCTTCACAAACATGCATTGATTCACCACAGAATATCTCCTAAATAAAAGGAATTCTTAAGATTTCTTAACATTCTCCCATGAGAGTGAGTTTCTTTTTCAATCCATTGTGCTACCGTTACAACCTTATTTTTATTTTCAAGAATTTTCATTGAATCACAGAATTCCTCTCTGACACAGCTCACCTTTTAGAGATATTTTTCAACTGATCTAATCCATCCATTCTATCTAAGACTTCCTTTGCCTGTTAAAAAAAACAACAAACGAAAACAAAAAAAACAAAGACCTAAGGATGCATGTAAAATGTAGCATCATTAACAATTCTTTAATATATACAAGCAAATCTGGCAACTTGAAATCATGTTACTACTTTGAAACATGCCACAGACTGTCTTTTCCACTTTCTACTTAGTGAATCTTCATAGGGTTTTTAATACTCTTTCTACTTTTGCCATGATCAAAGGAATTGCTCTCCGTTTGCTTGTTCCTCTGATAAGTGATAAAAGATGTCAGTGAGACTAATGAGAACTGCCTCCAGCTTCCTTCATAAAGCCCTGTAGAAAAGAAATCACAATGCATCGTCAAACCTGCTAGTCTTTTAGGAAATAAAATGTGGAAAAATACTAGGCACAAAGACAACAGGGGGATGGGAGCGGGGGAGGAGGGGGGGGAAAGCTTTTACAAAAGAAACAAGGATATTGGTGTGTAAGCAGAAATGCTACTCCCATCAATAGTCCTCACTGGGGTGAATCCTGAAACAACTGCATGTGCAAATGTGGAACTTCCTTTCTTTGCACAACAGCGTTTGCCTTTTCACACACACACTGCACATGTTGGAAAAGTGGCATAGCAAAGCAACTTCCCCCCAGCCCATGATAAAAAAGTCTTAATAATCAGAAGCCAGATTTCTGGGTCCTGGATAATCAAATCCAGATAAGGCCTTTACTCTGCAGTGCTCAATGACAGTCCACTTTTACTTTTTTCAGGATCTTTTCAGTTCCAGAGTGAATTTTGCCTGCTTTTGCAAAGGTTGTCAGTGAGTCCTGAAGGCAGGCTGAGCACAGGTCCTACAGCCATGGAGATGTTTCCATTTACTGACACTGAAAACAACTCAGATAAACCCAATGGATCAAATCAAGTGTTCATGCATCAAGACCAGTCCCAAATAAGTGGCAATATTTTAATTTGGGCTGTGAAGGGCTGCTCAGCCTTCTGAGCAAATTCTTCCCCCCATTTGTGTTTCCTGCAGATTTGCTGACCAATATCTCATCTGCAGGGGCTGCTGTGTGTTTTCTGCACCCAGACAATGCCCACATGCACACAGGTATCTTACCAAGGAAGGACAGGTAGTTTCAATTCCTGGAATGAAAGAAAAATCAAGGATGTGTGTGAATCAAAGAGCAGGCTCTGCCCACACACCACCCTCCTCCATGGCAGATGTCTCGGGCTCTTGTTTTTCCAGAGTGCCAAAGGCATGCCACAGGGTGGTGGCAGTGTCATTTTTCCAGTGAATACCTGTCCTAAAACATGTTATTGGTTGATTGCACATTGAACCTGAACCTGTGGCTGTTTTAGCAAGTTATGTGAAAGCTGAGAACAGAACAATGTGAGAAAGAATCTCGGCTTTAAGTCAGCAGCAGAAAAGTGATTTGGTTTTCTCTTGTTTTGCATCACTATTCCTGTTATTTTCCTAAACTGAGGCTGGTTATCTCAGGCTAGTCATTTTTAAAGCATGCTGATTTATGACTAATATAACTATTTCATTTTGTCTGCAGACACAAGCTTTCTAACTATATACATCTACTGAAACAACTACAGAGGGCAACAATGTACACAAATGTGGATTATAATGCAATATTTATAAATTAAGATTAATCCAAGGGGAAAATATACAGTTATCCAACTATATCTTCACTTTCAAATTAATTGTTTTTATCAACAAAGGAAGGCTTGCCTTGCAATGGCTGTTTCCAACCATTATGCTTATAGTAAACAAGTACTCTGCTTTTTCAAAGATTCAGTGACAGACATGGCAAAATGGATATATTTAATTCTGAGACAAAGTTTTAATATCATTATCTTTTTAGGAAGATAACTGAAGAGTACACAATGAAAACTTCTCTCAGTGTTCCACATATTGATTTTAGTCACTGAATGAAATTGGGTCAATGGAGCATAGGAGAACTGTACTCCTTTCAGTGGTAATAAGTAGTGATTCACTGACCTGATGTGAGCACTTTGTCAGCAACACATTTTGGGGGTTGTTTTCTTTTTTAAAAAAACTTTGAATTATTTAATGCATCCGAATAAATTGCACTCAATGTGGGTTTAAAACTTAATTTTGAAGTTTCACTCAAGAAAGACTTTTTAAACTGAAATTAAAACCCGAATTTATTTTAAAGTCATTGATTTTTTTATCCATCCTGCTGTTTCTCTTCATTAAGGGAAGAATGACTCTGATGCCTCAACAGAACAGAAACTCTGATCTTTCTCCTGGGGCTCTGTTCCCTCTTTATACTAATACTAAATATGAAGGGTCTACAGAATCTTAAATGAGGAAAAGAAATGCATTTCTAAGCTGGATAGGGGAGGGATTAAGTCAGGGAAGTAGCCTAGGGGAGAGTGGAGCTACATAAACAGACAGACACCCTGAGGCAGCTCCTATCACCATTGGCTTCCCTGGCTGAGCAGCAATTAACACCAGCCCTGAGCCTGGGCCACACCTCCAAAGCCACAATCACACCTACTCCTAGGCCTGCATTCTTCTAAAACACTACAATTACATTCTTCTAAAATAGTACAGTCACACCAAAACCCAGCAGAAGCTGCTTTTGATTCTGTTTAGATACTGAAGCTGGGGAGTGCACTAATTAGCATGGGAATAAGCTGGTGTTTGAATTCAATCTCCTTCATGATCAGATTCACTGAAGGAATCATTGGTGGGGGAAGATACACAGTTCTGTGCTTATTATTGAGGCTGACAAATGCTACCCCTGCAGCTTTCCCTCATGCAAACACCTGCAGAGAAACAGTGCCTCTTGTATTCAAAACAAAAGCTCTTTCATGGCTTTTGTCACGTGAACTGTCCATTTTGTGCATTTTACTAAAAAACAGGACACATTCTTGGCCTATTTTTACAAATTTCAAAGTTAAGGATTGGAAAGGGAGTTCAGTAGCAACTTGCTGATAGAGACTGAAACTCAGAAAGGACTTGAGCAACACAAGGTGATTTTAACATCCAGTCCTGCAACAAAACAGAGCCACGTCTCAGAGATCCCACAGGTGTCTGCCTGTGCAGGAGGCAGTGATGGCTTTAAGGTTTGTAGCCTCAAAAGGCTGATCTGGAAGCTCTAGATTGTTGGGGAAAAAGCCTGCTTTTCAATCTTTATGACTCTGGGAACAAGTACTGATTCTGTTTTAGGGCCACCTCAGAAAGAGCTAAATAGCAGGTGAAAAATTGTCTATGTGTCAAAACTTTCCAGAATATTTCAAGAGATACTGTTTGATGTATGGATAATTCCCACACCCACACAGCAAAAATGATTGTCAAGGCTGAATCAGGGAGGAAAGGAAATCTACAATTAGGAAAGGAAATGGCAATATGAAATGTCCTTCAGAGAAGGAAGAAAGGAGGTTATTGAGACATCCAGCTACACACATTCACCCAGCCCAGCACTCAGACAGCCAAGTCCTTTGTGTTGTCCACAGCTTGGCTTGCCCCTGAGCCCCAGCCCCTCCACATCTCTCCTATTCTGCTAGCTACAGGCTGCAGTACTCTGAAATGCACAATTAAATTAAATCATTTGGAAAAAAGAAAGAACTAAACTCTCACTCTCTGCTAGCTGAGATAGCTGCTCAGTTTGGCACAGGCTGAAATGCATTCTGATAGTGCAGCTGCCTTCCCTCAGCACTCTCTCCCCCAAGGGTGCCCACCAGGAGTGTTTTATCCCTTCCCATCCTCAGCTGGACAGGGATGAGGAAATAGAACAAAAGGCTTGTGGGTCAATAGTGCAAAATAAAGACTTAAAGCACCTTTCCCCCACCCTCCCTTCTTCCCAGGCTTCACTCCTGAACTCTCTGCCTGTTTCCCACAGCCTTGGCCAGTGCTGGATCTCTCCTGGACCTTCACTGGATGTGGTGGGAGCTTCTGGCAGCTGCTCACAGGAGCCACCTCTGGACACCCCCTCTACCCAAACCCTGCCACACACCCCCAGAATACCCCCCAGAATACCTGTGTGACTACCCAGGCAGCAGCACACTCTTCACTGTTTCTCTTCCACTGGGAAAGAAAAGGGTACAGAGTGTAGGTTTTTTAAAAAAAGGAATTTATGAGAAATAAAAATACAGAAGAAGAAATTAATGAAAGGAAGAGGATAGAGACAAGGGGAAAAAATAAAGGAAAGCCATTAAATAAATCTAGCAAGGTTTAAAATTATGAGGGAAGAAGGAAGAGATTTGGAAGAGTAATGACATACTGACATAGAGATAAAATTTAACAAATAAAGTGCAGAGAGAAAAACAAGGTCACAGTTATTGAAATAAAGAAACACCTAAGTGAAAAAATAAAAGAAAATAAAGAAGACCTAACACAATATCCACATGTCTCAGATACTGTCGCAATATAGGCAGAAATCCAGAATGGCTTTCTCAAAGCTGCACTGTGAATCAAAAGCTGGATCTCTATTCATTTTCAGCAAGATAATCATTACCCTTTTCATGTTACTCCTCTTCCAAAAAAATCTGACTGGAAACTTCCAAGTATCCTATAAACTGCAAGATTTTTTGACCTAAAAATTAAATTTTAAGAATGAAAATTGTAGTTCAGCTCCACGTCAAAATAATTTAGACAGCTCTAAGAACACTATCAACTTTTCTCTGGCAAAGGAAAATAAAAGAATCTCAAAGGTATACTTGGAAAATGCTTAAAACTTAGAGGGAAAGCTGGCAGTTTTCCAAAATGTTTTTGTTATCTTCACATAGAAAACGTAAAGGCAGATGAATGATTACATTTCAAGTCTCGTAGAAATTAGATCCTAGATGTCTCCACCATCTGCTCAGCATATTATGCTTATTATTCATTCAGGTAACATCTCCTTCCTTCAGTGGTTTCTGTGAAAACTCTTCCAAAAAGCCATTCCTGAAATGATATGAAACCTAGAGAAACACACTGAAGAATTGCTGCAGAGACATATTAGAGCTTTTCCAGGGAAATCAATTGATTTAAATTTTGTTGTATCACTTCTGGGAAACCTCTTAGCCAAAGCGACTTTTTATACTTGATCATTTATTGTGGTATTCCTTTCACTTAGCAGGTTTTTCAATATGTGTAAAGCAATGGGGGAAAATCCATTTGGTTTTTTCAGGATATAGAGGATGGGAGTTACAGGAAAAATACTGGTGGTGAGGGCTTGTAGCAGGAATATCACAGAAATGTTTATTCTTGTGATCAGTTCCATTTCAGGGCTGTTAGCCAGACCTCTTGTAATAAGTGTAGGCTTTCCTAAACAGGAAACTTCAGAAAAATTCATTTGAATGAACTGTAGCTGTGAATTAATGTTCCCAAGTGCCTTTACACAGACACGCTCTTAAGGGTTTAACAGACCACAGTGCAGAAGAGTTTGGGGATGTGTCTGATATAGCTGGGAGATACCACAACCTCAGCAGTAATTATTTTTTAACAACATTATTCAAATTGGAAGACTCATACTGCTTTTAGCATCTTCAGTGCTTCAATTTCACTTAAGTTGTCCTTGTTTTTATCCTTGAGAGACACGAGGTAATGAAGTGGAGAAATGGTTTTTCCTCGTACTGCATGGAAACGAGCAAAAAGACTCCATTACCATAAAAACCAACAATGCAAAGCCTGGCAGATGGAATCCCTGTCCCTTAAGGCTCTCCCCAGAATGAAGAGCAGGGAGCATTCCTTTGTTTTGGAGCTCCTGGACTGACACAGAACCTCCATGGACAAAGGTTTGGTGAGGATGGACCAGCTACAGATCCTGTGGCCAGAGCTCCACTGAGCCCACGTGTGACTCTCCCTGCTCTTCAGTGCCCACATTTTACCAATTTTTAGCATCACTTTACAAATCTAGTGCCAGAAGTGCTTCCTGCAGTCCCGTGTCCCCTCACGAGGGCTGGGCACAGAGGTGAGTGCCCTCTCCAGGGCCATTCCCTGCTCACATTGTGCAGTGACCACACATCTCAGTGACCTCCCTTTCTCTGGTCCCAGCCCTACTCTGCCCCCCAGGTCCCCTGGAAGGGCAGTGCCTTTGGTTGGGATCCTGCCATCAGCAGGGTCACAGCAGTGATGCTGCAGTGGAAAGTGCTTGCTAAGGACAGACCTCACCCCCATGCATGCTATTCCTGGAAACTGCTGCTGCATGAAAATTTCTTTTGACAACTATTGCAAGATAAATCCATAAGTTTTTAATTATTTCATGTTTTCTGTAGATTTATTAGAATATTCTTTATGTCATAGTCACAAAATTTACAGAAGTCTAAACAGATTCAACCTTTGTGGAAACAAACGTTTTCATTTGCTTCACTGAAGAGAGACATAAAAATGAGCAGGTGCAGGAGCAGCTTGTGGTATATTCTGATTTCAGATATTTCGATTTCAGTTTGAAACACCCTCAAAATGATGGTTGCTACAGAGTGGAAATATTTGAGACTGCTGTAGAAACCAACATTATGAAGCACAGAGGCCAGAGAGTTATTTACGCCAACATTTAGTGTAGCATTCTGGGGCACACATTCTGGAACTGCACATCTCCCATCCCAGAAAGAGCATGGACCCAGCAGAAGCTCAAATGGGGAACTATCAGCATAATTCTGGAGCCTGAGGTCTGTCATTCCTTGTGTACACAGGCATTTAGATCCAGTATCTTCTTCTTCTCCATATAATTTATAATCTCATATGTGAAAACAAGGCCTTGCTGAAATATTTCAAAAGCTGTTCTTAGTTGAAATTCAGTTTAGTTGTGTTCAGTCCATTCAGCTCAACAGCAAAATTCATACTGATGGTGAGGATAATTCTTAGCAAGCTTTTCAAAAGGAAAGGGGTTTTTTAATGGCTGATAAAGCACTGATCTCACTGTGAGAACCAGGGTTTACTTCTCACTCTCCATCATCCTCAGAGCAAAGCAAAAAAAGAATTTAGGCCTTTCAAAACATTCACTGCACAGAAGCTCTAGAGAATAGAAACACACCCAGAACAGCAAGGCAAAAGCCTGGTGTGCTAAAACTGTGTCTTGTCCATCTGTACCTTATACAGAAATTCCTCCAGAAAAATTAATACCCTCCATCTGGCAAAGGAGGGAGGGTGCTTTGAGCATTTGGGAGCAAAAAGGCCATTATAGCTTAAAAAGCTCATTATATAAAATAAAACATATTTTTAAAATTTATAAATAAACTTAATATGCTCAGTGAAGAGAGCAAATTATTAAATATTAGGAACAGATGGGGAAATGTCAGACCATGGCTACTTGTATTTCCTGCATTTCACAGCTGGTTTGCAAGTATGAAGCATGCAAAGCCTTAAGCCACTCAGATCAAATGATCACAGTGGACCAAACTCTGTCCTTTGCTCGGGCTATTTATTCTGCATTTGATTCAAGTGTTGTTTTGCCTGAAAGCTACACCTTCTTCTGCAAAGTGCTTTCACTTAGGACTGATTTTGAACCTCTTTAATATGGTTCAGTAACTAAACCAAGTTTCCAAACCCCTCCAGACCCTTTGCCTTTAACTGTACATCAAGGAGAGAGGACTGAGGCATTCCCAGTCCCATCTAAAACCCCCATGTCTTTCCCTAAAGAAAATGGTAGTTACAGCAGGTCTCTTCCTTCAATTTATCGTGTATCTTAGCCTCTTCAACACTGTCAGTCTCAGAAAATATAACAGGCATCTTTATTTCTTTGGAGAAGAAAAACAAGAGCTGTTTAGTACTAAGAATATTTTCTCCTTGTTTAGGCTGTTGTAAACACAGTTCCTATAAAATAAAAACAACAGCAAAAAAACCCAACAAACAAAACAAAACCAACAACAGAACACAAGTCAAAATCCTCCCCAAGAACAAATCGCTGGTGTCATTATATTTAAAACAAAAACCCCTAGATGAGAGATGCAGCCAGACACTGTGTTCCTTTTAACCTGAATCTCTGCCTGTGGGCCACATCATCCAAAAAACCCTTTGATACAAGTTAGGAACTAATGCTGGGGGCGTATCCAGAGCTGCACACTGGTACCTGCTGATTTGCCAACTCACAGGTTTCAAAAGTCTCGTAGCCTGCTCCTGGCACCTCCTGTCAGTCAGTGACAGGAAGATCTTCCTCTGTGAAGGGCGATTTGCACAGCAGGGGCCCTGCAAAGCAGCTGCCGCAGGTACCAGAGAGAAAATATAAGAAGCAAATTACATAAAAATGATTTTTTTTTCCCAAGGATCAGGAGAGAGAGGGGAGGAATTTGCTCTGGTGAAAAATGGGGCACAGAGCAAAGAAGGCAGACATGAAAATGTCAGAAAAACCTCAGAGTGCAATTGATGTAGCCAGTGAAAGATGAAACATCCCCTGGTGACATTTGCTGGCACACACAGAGGCCAGGATGTGTCCCTGTGCACACAGAGCACCTGCCTGGTGTCCTGTCCCAGAGCAGGAGCAGAGCAGGCAGCCCCTGCTCCCGGGGCTCGTCCTCACACACAGACAGGTCCTGGCAGGATGGCAGAGCCCTGCAGTGGTGTCAGCTCACAGTGCTCTGGAGAACATTCCTGTGGGGAGCACAGGACCCTTTGCACAGCTGCTGCATTCCCCTCAGAGACAAGCCTGAATTATTGAAAGGCATGAGAGGGAATACTTAAACTTCAGCTTGTCATATGTGGAAAGGAAAAAACATAAAATTGTACTTTTCGTCTTTACAAGCCACAAATCTAAAACCAAACACAGGATTAATTTAGGTTTTCTGCTTTACAGAGCAATATTAGAGGTTTGTCCAGAACACAGCTTCTCTCTCCCATCCTCAAGCCCAGTTTTTTACTGCTCAGTAGCAACAATCAATCTCATCAGCACTTATCCCTTTTCCTGCCTCTTTCCTCTTCCCTAAATCCGCTGTCACAAAGAATTCTTCTCACACCCGTAAAAAAGAAGCCTGAAAAATCTATTGTAACAATCATATCTTCATACTTTCTTCCTTAAGGGTTTAAAGATAGAAAAACTGGTTTTGTTATGCCACTGTACAATATAAGCAGAAGATGAACAAAGTAAATTAAATAATAAAAAATACACACAGAGATAAAAAGCTAAGCAACAACTTTTTTTTTTCCCAGTTATTTCCGACAGTAGGATCATAAAATGTTTGCCATTTTACAATGCTAGTTGGGGTGCTCATAGCTGTGACTTGTAGGGTCTCTAAAAATGCAGTTAAAGCCCATTTTGGGGGGGATGAAGCAGTCCCAGCAGCAGCTGGGGGTGGGGGCTCTGTGGCTGCAGCACCCCTGGGTGCACTGCTAGCTCAATGTGGCTGGGATAATTCTGGTTTACAGTGATGAAAGAGAGGAGTGAGGTGACAGCCCTTGACTTCTGCCCGTGGAGGGAAGCAGGTCCTTGGAAGACCAAGCCAAGGCCCTGCTGCTCCTTCTCAAGGGCTGTGAAATGGCATTGCCTGTCTCAGTCACAGCTGCCTCCTCCTGAGGAAAGAGCTGAGGATTGTTTTATTTCAACCTGCTGAGTATAAAAAGATACTGTTTGCCTCCCTCACGAATGTCATCAGAAATATGATTATTTCCAGGGCAGTTTTTATCTAAATGCAGGATTCCAAGGAGTTACCAGAGGTAACCCAGGCTTTCAAATCTAACAATGCATAGGCTTTGCTGTATTTAGGAGCTAGACCCAGACTTGACATCTACAGCTTTAAAATCTGAATTTCTAGCCAGAAATTTCTAAATTTCAGCCCAGAGCTGCAGCTTCAAGCATGCCAAATATTGGGCAGATTCAAACAAGTTCTTCATCTTTTGCCAGAAGTTCAAGTAAAGAACTGACAAGAACTAGAGAAGGAATCATACAGATTTGATATTTTAAAGATAAAATGGCTATCCCAAGCTGGCTATAGTAATGTGTACTAACAGCTTAACCCTGAGACTTTGTAATTTCATACAACTACAGCTGTGTGCCAGCACTTTAAACAATTCACCTAAACAGCTATAGTTAAAGAGGCCAAATTTTCTAAATCAGCTGGGAAAGATATTTCATAGCAATACTGAATTAATATTGTCCAACATGTTCGAATTAGTCATGACTATAATTAAGAGCATACTCAGGAGTAGCCATGGGAAAAACACATCTCTGAAAAGTATTTTTGGAGGTAAAATTACATATTGATCCCTAGTGATAATGGGATAATGCTTCAAGCTTGCAGGCAGAACAGCGGGTCTTTTGAACCATGAAAAATGAACACACCAGAGCTAAGTGAGGAAGTTAATAAATTACAGGTGAAGCTGAATATTTTTCTAGGTGGTAGAAGGACATCTTCAATGATACAAATTTTTTTGTAAAAATAATTTACATTTCTTTTGCATTGAAGAAGTGTAGAAGGCAAAGTTTATGATATAGGCAATTCTGAGAGATTGGAGGGTCTGCTAGTAAGGAGGAGGATGATAAAACTAAAATGAGTCATTAAAAATAGGTAACTTGCTAAGCTGTATGAGATGCCTTAAACTAAGCATTCAAAATTATCAAGCAAGGAAGCAAGGAGTAAAACAGAGGTGGAGCACATGTCTGTCACTGGCTGTCCTGGTGACAAAAAAGGAACAAAAAAATCAGGCACTCTAGGAAAGAAAACAGGGGTCCAGAGTATCACTAAGTCAGCAAGGCTCAAGGAGCAGGATTGTTTCATAGCAGGAGCTGCAGTGTTTTCATTAGGACCAAAAGAGGCTGCACACATTTCAAAGCCACTCAGACTTGTGGGCTTAAAAATGTGCTCTTGTAAGTGAGCCTCCTGCATTCCACTGGGAACAGAACTCTCACATTTCCAGGAGCACTAGGGGCTGGACCTGGCCTGGTAAACCTATTTATTGTCATATCTGCTTGCCAGAAGTCACTCATGGCAATTCCCCACCCTACCATCACTTGGTACCTCAAGGCAGAGTGGAAAAGCCTTCAGGAACAAAATATGCTAGTAAAATAATTAAAAGAGGAGGACCAAGGGTAAAGTTTATATAGAACACTTGTACAACAGCCTTGTTTTCGAAAAGCAGAAAGAGAGAAGATCTGAAGGGCACTTGCACGGTTTCTTTGTTGACCTGTTCTTGACCCAGGTCTCCAGAGGATACATTCTAGCAGCTTGCTTTGTACCATAAATCTAAAATAATCTTTAAATTGGAAAGAACACTCACCCTTTTCACTGCTGACAGAGACTCACAAAGAGACTTCCCAAAAAGCAATCCTTTCTAGGGATAGATACAGCAGATGGGAAAATATGGATGTTACCTCTTTTCAGGCCAAATCCTCACCTGGTGCACATTGACAGGCCACTGATTAAATTGTTTTCAGCACTTCTCTCATTGAATGAAACATTTAGCCAGGTGCAGGCAAAGCACTGGAACAACAGTTGCTAGCCTGAAACATCAATGAGTAGTTTAATTTAAAAAGCAGGATATCCTATAACTGAGAAGAGGAAAGATCAATACAAACCTGTAAAATCTAAACCCTACAAGAACAGATTTTTTTTGTTAATCCTTCAGAATCAGACATCTACTTTCATCAATATTATTATCCCTTATGTTAGAAGAAATTTGTGCATATCAAAATCATAGAAGATACATTTCTGATCTTGGTGTTTCACACTGAAACTTATATTTGTGTTTCATTTATCTATGAACAGAAATATGATGTCAGCTTTTCAGCTCTGAAAAATCTGCCTTTAGAGACAGCAGTTTTCTCCCAAATGTCTACACAACTTGGAGAATCTACAAGATAATGTGAAATGATTTTTTTCTCCCCCTTGGTCTTTATGTTAGTTCCACTGTCCTTATTTTATCTAATTCAGAAAGGTGGAAGTAACTAACATGAATGTACAGTTTTCATACAGATGGTGATTTAGACAAAAATGTCTTTTTCAGCACTGATCATGGACTGCACAAGAGCCTCCACAGAGCCCATTTTCCTCCAGCTAAGCTCAAGTATTTCAGCTTCAAGTCCTACAGCATTGTCATGAATCACTGTCACTGCAATAGCAAGACCAAGGCCCTTTTCTTTAGCCTTCCTCTCTAAACTGCATATTGACTTATACACAAGTACAGAAAGAATGCTGCAGAAAGCACTTTCTGAAAGATGTTTTTCATTAGGGTTTCACTGCTGGTAGGCAGCTCACTGGAAGGCAGCATCATGGGGGTCATTGTGTCTGGCCTCAGTGCCATTGCTGAATTTGTGTCTGCTTCCCCTGTTCTTGCAGGCATCTGCATTCAGATGATGTGTGCAGTCCTGGCCCACTTGATAAATGCAAAAATTCCCATTGACTTTCACAGGATCTGGATTTCTTCCTATTAATGTTTGAATCATAGAATCACAGAATGGTTTGGGTTGGAATGGACCTCAAAGGTCATCTATTTCCAATCCCCTCTGACAATCCCTTAATTTCATTCCAGGCTAAAAAATTCATGGAACACAATAATTCTCTGCTAATTGACAAACACATCTCTGGAACAAGGCTTCTGTAGCCTTCTGTTCCTATTTCTGTTCTTAATATATTGGTTAGTTTGTACAGTATTTTAACCTCCAGTGCTTTCAGCTCAGGTAACACAAGTTCCTCCACAAGTTCCTGTCCACAAGAGGACAGACAGCCTGTGGGACCACTCATGCCTGAGAGTTAAATGCAAGTTGAAGTGATGAAATGTCAGGTTAGCTTTTTCATTAGAGCGTATGTGATAGCCTTCTGTTGAATCAATCCAGAATGCTGTTGCCATGAATAACTTCTGCTATGAATCGACAGAAATCAATAGAAAAACGAGAGGAGCAACCTATGTGAGGTAATTTATCATTCAACTGCTAAAAGTAAAAATTTAAAAAAGAAAAGAAACCTTAAAAAAAAAAAAAAGGAAGAGAGAATAGGGCTGAAAAGTCACTTGAAAATCAAACCAGCAGGAAGGAGGTACAAGGGGCAGGGAGGCAGCATAAGCACAGGAGACCCCTCAGAGAGGGACCATGCCAGAAGACCCCACCAGCTTTCAATGCTCACATCCATGTCCAAGTCAGGATTACAGAAAGTGTCATGGACTTCTGGGAGATCAGTTCCTTTGTATACCAAAATCCATGGCCATGGAGGTCCACATTTCTTTCATCAGCCTTTTGGGAGATATGTTTCTAAAGCATCTTGTTTGAACCACCCAGCCAGAAAGCATTACCTGATGTCATCATTTACTTCTGCTCCTGCCTCTCTGTAGGTATCATAAAGATCATATTTAAAATCACAACATAAAGATGTCTTGTATAAAGACATTATTCTTCTGCTCTGTGTTAGTCTATATAGATTATAAATTATTTCAAGGAAACACTGTATATTTTTAATGGTCTGTCCAGGGTTTATAAACCCAGAGCACCGATGCTTCTGCTCCTACTAACCAAATAGATATGTTGCTTCTTCTATCTTTTCTTTTTGCCAGGTCAAATTATGAGGACACAGACTCTAAAAAGAGGATAATTTTTAGATTTGCTCCTGTGCAGAGCTGAATTGTCCAAATCATAACTAATACTGATTAATTCAACACTCACAGTACCGTAAAAAATAAAAATGGGAAGTTGCTATCCCCAAGCATTGTCAAAATAGGGCTTTCCCAAGTGCTTGAATGATTCCTTCTCCCTCCCACAGCACATGTTCACCAGGCACAGCCTGCACTGGGCATAGCTAGGAGTTAGACATTTAGGACAGTTCTCAAAAATCTGTTTTGAGGCTTTTAAATTCTTGTTTTGAAGTAAAAATGCACTCTGAAATCAGGGAAAGAGACTGAACTACAACAGGTACCCTAAGGGCTCCTCTGTGCCTCTCTTTGACAGTGGACTGTCAATAACCACAACACTGAAAACCAAGCAAAACCACTTGACACTCCCATAACATCATTTGGATTCCCTTTGTAACACTGACCGCAGGAAAGAATGGAAATAATTTGATGGATCTTTCCCCACTATTCAATATGGGTTTGGATGTGCAAAACACAATCTGGATCTGATTTTAAAAAAATGAAAAAATAGGGAGATGTCTGTACAAAACAATAGCAAGCTTGTTTGCCTTGGTGTTGTCATGTCCAAATAGTTCAGTACTTATCCTATGACATTTTAGTTATTTAAAGCTTCAGTTTTTTGCTTATTTGTCTCAGCTTTCAATAAAAAGGAAAAAAAGTAAAAAAAGAAAAAAAAAGAAAAAAGAGAAAAGAAAAAAGAAAGAAATAAAGAAAAAAATTAAAAAGAAGAAAGGGTTCATTTCAATTGTCCCTGCTTGTAAGGTAGAACATAAACTCCAGAAAAACTCATGGGCAGCCCAAACCCACTCTTCTAGATCTCCTGATGCAAAACCTCATGATTTTTGTGACCTACCGAGTTTTGATTCCTCAGGTTTACTGAAAATTTAAGATCACTCAGAGATTTTCAGTAACACGTACAATATGTAAGGTGTTATGACAGACAGCTGACTCTATGATGTTCAAGCATCATGTGCAATATACTAATAGTGATGCAAAATAAAACTAATATCAATTCACTTTATTTCACACAATAGGCAAGAAAGACATTCAATTTTGTACGCAAGTTTTCAGGCTGGTTTTAACTTTGCATCTTAGCAGAAAACACTCATCCCATAATTGTATTTTTGTTTGTCAGGCTGCCAGGAAATGCCTTACAGATACTGTGATTAGCTCTACCTGTGTAAACAGATTTTATATATTTTTCTAAGGCTTAGTATCACCTGTAACTGAAAGATTTAAATCCATCCATATAGATTTGCAAACATTCTCTTTTTAAGTGTAATGTGGTGCTGGATTGTATCCATAAATCAGAATAATTTGAATCACCAACAGTGTGATTATCTTATTTACAATAGAGCTCGCAGAAATAAAGATAATTTGTTAAAGCTCCTGTTTTTGTATATGAGCAGGCCAAGATATGTCAAGAAAAACACAGGGGGTTAAAACATTTGTGGATGTTTTGAAGGGTAGAGTAAGGACATATTTGTTCAGTAAGTTCTGAAATATTTCAAGACTGTCTCACACTGTACCCTCAGGATGAAAAAAATTGTTTAAAACTGAGAGTTATTTTTAGTGAAGAAAAACAGAATAGATATGTCTTTACTGCTCTTTCCCTACTGGTAGACTTGGAAAGACAATGAGGCAATAAATTCAGCATTAACCTCAAATGCACTTGTCTCTTCCGACTGCAAAAGCCTTGTTAATGTCTGTGTAAGACTAATACAGAGGGTCAGATTATGACATTCTGGTGAGCAATACCAGCAATACTTTGCAGGATATTATGTGGAGCATCAATCAAAATGTTGTGTAAGAGAAAATATATCTCACTTTTTCAAAGCACTGAGAAGGAAGGGTTTGTGAATAGTCCTTTAACCTCTCAGTGCCATTATATCAATCCAACAAAGACTGAATATGCACCAAATTTCATGTGCTGAAAATTCAGCTGCTGCACAGCCTTTTTCTGCATCTGGACCTCTGCCAGTTTACATGTTCTTTGCAAGAAAGTAATCTCAGTCTGCAGTTCTAAACTTTCCCAGACCTGCTGACTATCAGTAAGATGTGCAAGAAGATGATATTCAAGCATTCCTTAACTTCATCTACTGTAGTCACTTTACCTTTTCATGAATTGAGAGGTCACAAGCTGCTCTAGAGTGTGTCTGTGTCACGTTGGCCATTACTCTGCAGCCCTCTGAGGAGCAAATGGAGCGTTCACTCACGGTTCTTGACAAATCCTGCTATTTTCACAGTCATGACTATTAATTCCCCATTTCCTTTCATTTTCTAAATCCTACAGTAATTTGAGAAGAGTGCTGATCCAAGAATAGGAAACAGAGAAGAGTTTTGGACTCTGGACTTTGCTCTACAGCTAACCCAGCAACAAAGTACCTGCCTCCAAGGGCTGTTCACGCGTGATGTGCTGCCAGTGTCAGTTTGTCCACCTTGCTTTAAAAGTACAAAATACATTCTGTAATATACACCAAGTTAACAGAGAAATGTTAGGAGGATTACTTAATTTCTAAGACCACCAAGGACATCAGAGAACAGGCACTAGTTGAGCCCAAAGCATTTGCAGGAATCTCTGTGGATTCCATTGCTAATAAAACCTCAGACCAGACAGAGATAATCTTACTTGGCTTTCAGCACCCAGCCTTAAGAGGTGAGTGGTGATAATACTGTTCTGACTGAGCTTTTGTCTTGTAGAAAGGATATTTAGCACCACACACTGCATGAAGCCTCATATTAATAAATGATGCAATTCATTTCAATCCAAATTATTGCCACAAGCACCAAGAAGTGTAATTAATATTTTCTGGTGTGCCTTGTCTCATAATAGTTTTTATTCAACATGAAGGATCATTAGGAGTTGTATAATTCTGAACAGAATGCTGCATCACAAATTCCTCGTGCTAAGCTTTACTTTAAGGATTTTCCACCATTAGAAAATCAGGTGTAAAATACTTATTTCTTGTGCTTTCAGTGCTTTAAAATATGCTAAAATGAATAGTGGCATTTAACTTGGTATGGCAAACACATTTAAAAAGGTTTTATGCTGCTGAGAGGCAGCTTTCTGAAATTGGTAAAGGAGCAGGTAGACACATTTCTTCACCTGCAACACCACTGCCACAGGCTGCCAAGTCCTGTCCACCTCTGCCTTGGTGTGAAGCTGCAGGATGGAATGAAATTTTCTGTCATCACATCAATGCACACACACAAATCCTCCAACCCCCCATGTATAACAATTTCCCTGGATATCGTGGTGGAAAATACACAGGTTTGCTATGCGGGCTGCAACATTAATGTCTGAGGAAGTCGGTGCCAATTGAAATCAATGGAAATTGGATTTGCTGTCAGGGTTTTTCCAGGGGGAAGGGTTCGAGCTGCCGTGTGGGGTTTTCTGGGTTCGGTGGGACACTAGGTGGCAGTCGTTGTTTTGGAACCCTGATTTCTTTCTTTTTAAATTTCGATCCACAAATAGAAGTGGAAGAGCACATCTAATAAAATCAGTGCTGATTCCACTGCCAGTTAACGAGATTTGGAAATTCAGAGCCTCAGCACCAGACAGCAGCACAGCACAGCTTGAGAGCCAAGACAGGGATGCATCCAAAAGCGATGGCCAGTCCCAAGATCGCGCCAAGCAACCTCTGGGAAGGGCCAGAGAAACCCGAGGAGCTGCAGTCTGTCCTGGGCAGGTTTCTTCTAAGGCCTTCCCAGAATGTCATTTCTTTCCCTTCTAGGACTAGTCACTACACTGTCAGGAGATTCTGGGCTCTTTTCTTAAATGTGGGAGAAATACTGAAAATTCCTTTTAATGTCCTGTCTCCTCCTTTGGACATAACCCCCTTGAGTTATGTTGGGATGTTGATCATGAGCAAGAACTAGTTTATAACTAGTTTTTTTTTCATAAAGACTATTTGAGAACTGACTCTAAATAATGAAAGCAGTTCTAGTCATGGCACAAAACATCCTGGCTAAACTGGGGCCAATCTCTCCACAAGATTTCACTTTTGAAACCAGAGAAATGAACAGTCAGGACAGCACTGAGGACCACAGCATCCCAGAAGAGAAAACAGAACTACAGGAATTCTAGTAAAAGTGGAATTTCTGATCAGAATCCATAGAGCATTTTCCTTTCTCTGATCCCAATATAATTTGCCATCAGACCAGATATTTGAACTCGTCTATCCTAATCTAGTTCTTGCATTCTTCTCTTCTCAAAGAAAGAAAAAAACAGCATGTTGATTTTTTTTTTGTCTTCAGACTGAAAATGACAGTGTGCAGACTAATAGTAATACAGTTATGAACTCCAGCTGCCTTTGGTAAGGAAAAGCCATTAACATTGGCTTTCCCTTTATCCTTTCCTTTTATATCTATTTGCTTGTTAGCTGAACTTTCTTTGTACGTCCTGAAACCCACTGTAATAATTCACAGGGATTGCAAAAGACACGCTAGAAGAAAAGGCTGCAAAGCCACTTATTTGTAGTTATCTCAGTTGTTGATCTTAGCCAATAAACTGCTGACTGATCACTGCAAAGGTTTCTGCTTATAGCAGATATGCAAGGGGCTGATACTTAATTCATTTTAGCTTCTGTGGCTGCTGGTCTATTGGCATGGCAGCTGGAAGGATGTGCAGTGCCCAGCCCGGGTCTGGGGGTGCAGGGGGGCCTGTGCTGCTCTGGAATCACCACGCTGGTGTGTCCCTGCCCATCCACTGGTGGGTGTCTGTCCATCCACTGGTGGGTCTGTGCCCATCCACGGGTGTGTCCCTGCCCATCCACTGGTGTGTCCCTGCCCATCCACTGGTGTGTCCCTGTCCACCCACTGGTGTGTCCCTGCCCATCCACTGGTGGGTCTGTGCCCAGCTCGTGCCACTGGTGTCCCCTAAGAGGTGCAGAGATCTGCACAAGCAGCTCTGTCAGCTGCAGAGGGAATTGAGCAGCCCCACTTCCAGGGCTGTCCACCACAGCCAGGGTATTGTAAAGGAGATGGGGAAAGGGAGGAAAGTCACAAGGCTGTGTATGCACAGAGTGGGAAGGAAATCTTTGTTATCTCTGGAGCTATTCTGATTTCAGCAGCTCTCCACCATCTACAGTAGCACCCTGGGCTCTCCCCCTCTCAGTTTTACTCCTACAGTGCTCATGGGGATGTCCCCTCTCTGCCAGGATGACAAGGTGCCCCATTCTTGTCCTCAGGGGTGCAGCTGCCAGCCACAGCACACAGCTCTTCTGGTGTTTCATGAACAAGCCGTGGTGCAGAGCTGCTTCAGGATGTGCCCTGCATTCATCTGTGGGATTCCAACACACAACAATTAAAAAGGCTGGGAGGGTAGCACTCGGAGGTTTAAAACCATCTGTGCTTCTCCCTCATCTCTAGACAGGCACTCCTAGATACCCACGGGCACTTTTACCTCTGAAACCCAAGTGGGAATTTTATCCTTCCTCTGCCTTCAGTTTTGAGCCAGCTATCCAGTGCAAAGTGAAGCCAGGCTGTGCACAGACAGCTCCACAGCCCTCAGCCCTGGGACAGAGACAGCTGAACACAACACGCAGTGCTGTGCACGGTTGCACAGATCAACACTGTCATTCCTTCTCTATTCCCTGCCTTACCCCTTCCACCTGCTTTTTCTTGTCTTAGAAATGGACTCTTTTGGCAAATGAACTGGTTTTTGTCCTTACTTTGGCCTAGATCTGGGGTTACCAAGCTGCAATCAGAGCCCTCACCCACTGCAGGACCTGGGTGATGAATACAGCCCAGAGAAGCACAGAGGGGACTCACACCCAGCTCCTGTGCCCTGCAAGGCCCTGGGGCACTGCAGCCTCAGTGTCCAAGACAAGGGTGCAAGTGATGCAGGTCCAGAGCAAAGGGATAAATTTCAGACACGTGGAGAATGCCTAATATAAATAAAATAAACTGTATAAATCAAATATTTAGCTTTTGAAATGCTAGCTGTTCCAGATGTAAAAATCTAAACAATTATCCCTCAGATAAGCATCACAAAGTATATTTATATTTCCCCCTAGGTTTTATTTTGTGTTCATTAATATATACAACATTTTCCTTTCTAAAAACACTTTATGAGCCACATGCTCTCTCTGTGTACTTTTATGGAATTGCAGTTGGAGTTGGATGAAGCTGCATTTGCATTCAAGGGAGAACTCAACTCACTGTAATCATGCCTAATTTGTTGGAGCACTGAGTATTTAAATCAGATTATTATAATGTTTACAGCTCCCACAACCCCCAAATTGCATGATAATTGTCATGTCATGCAATTTATAGCTATGCAGGCTCTGCACTAAGACTGACAGGACCATTGTGTATATTATTAGTCAAACATTTGTGAATCTGAAGAAATTACAAGGAATCCAAAGAAATGTGAGGAGCAGACGTTACCACAGGCGAATGCAGTTTAAAGTAAAGCCCTCCCATTTCACTACTGAAAATGTGCAGCCTTTCTGCCCTTTTTGATCCTAGAGGCTTCAGCTGACACGTTCAGAGGTTCAGGTGGGAAACAGCCCCCAAGAAAGCCCACATTGGCCAAAGCTGAAACTCTCTGCAAGCACATATTCTTCTGCTGTTTGGCATGTTTACCCTCTCAAGTTTAGTCCTGATATCAGACAAATATTAAGACGGGAGTGAGAAGTATTTTGGAAGGAACTACGAAGTACCTGGACAACAACATGCATGAAGCTTGAGTTTCAGCTCTGCCTCCTCTGTGAAGCCCACAGCAGCTCTGTGGGGAACTCAGCAGCTGAATTGCAGACTTGTAAGGAAATATTCAACACTGAGAGAAACCCACCCTGCTCATTTGACAGCACTTAGCACAGTGTGGTGATGCTTTGTACATAAGTTTGTAGATGTTACTATAAAATCACTAAGAATAGTACTTTCTCATTAAGAGGAGGGAGGGAAAGGAAATTACAAGACAATTATATTTTCTGTCCCCAAACTACAATTTCCACCAGCACAAAATGCACACAGCTGCTAGAAACTCAGTGGTGATGCCACTGCTAAGGGTCTCTTGCAGAAAGCTGGGAGAAACGTGGTCCTGGTTCTTCATTCCCCAGACACAGGTCCCACTGCTCGGGCAGCAGCTGCTGCTCACATCCCGAGATGCACAGCCAGTGACAACTCCTTGTTCTCCTCTTTTAACCCCATAATGCCAAATTAGTGGGGAAGAAAAATGAGGGCAACTGCAGTGATCAAAGGGGAGACTTTGCAGAGAGGCATGTGTGGTTGGCTGCTAACTGAAACACAATGTCAGTGGTTCTTTTGAGGCAGGAAATGGATTCTCCTTCACTTCAGGAAGGCAGAGGGAGATCTGGGCAGCCTTTGGGAGCTGTTGTTGGGAACATCCCGTGCAGGGAGCTCAGGGCAGCTGCTGGCAGTGAGATGGAGCCGTGGCACAGGGGGCTGCCCTGTGGCTTGTAAGGAAATGGATTACAACTGAGCCCCAGACAGCCCTGAGGGAGGGGTGGCAATGTGTGGGCAAATGGGCTGAGGAGCAGGTGGCCAGCAGCCACTGCCAAACCACCACCTTGACCTCATCAATAGCCAATAAAGAAATAGAACAGAAACAAGTTACAGATGGCAAATAACTACATAAAAACTCATAAAACTGCAAACAAGGAGCTCTTCTGAGGAGTAAGCTGTGGGTACTGACAGTGGTTGGATTTGAGGCTTCAGGCACTGCTAGAGTCTGTGTGAAAGACAAGTGAGCAAATCTCTTGTTTCGGCCTGGGAAAATCTTAATGAGGAATCCATAACAATCCTTGGGAAGTGAAAAACCATCAGCAGGTGGTGTTTTTCCAACATTTTTACTGTCAGGGATGTTTACAAGAGGTGTAGGCTCTGAATGACCAATCTTATGCTTTGTACCGAAGTACTGTATAAAGGGAAGATTTAGAAGAATAAAGATTGCTCTCATTTCTGCTCTACATTGAGAGTCAGTGTCGTTATTTCATGCCCTCCATAAACCATAACGACAGTAAGCTGGCCCTCACACCACCCACTCTGACTGAGAAAAAGAGATTAAATTGTTTGCCTAATTTGCCTTATGTATTCAAGGCATGATTCATATGCCCTAGCATTCTAAATAGCTTGGAGTATTTAGATGGTCAATGATTATCAACAAGGCAAATAACATTTATAAAGATGTAAAAATGTTCTAATTCAAGAAAACTCTGTCAGGGACATAGAAAAGGAAATAAATCTTAGAAACCAGTTTCTACTAAAGGCTGATTGTGAAACAAAATGGAGAGTAGAGAAATGATTCATTAAAAATCAGAGTATTAGATTACTTCAAAAATCAAGAATGCAAGTAACTAAAACGACTCAAATTTTGGTTTTTTAGGGTTTTTTGTTGGTTTGTTTTGGTTTTTTGTTATTTTGGGGTGGGTTTTTTTTTTAGAATTGAAAAAAAATCAACTTCAAACACACCTGCCAAAGATTCAAAATTCAAATTAACCTGTGGGACAGAAGCAGCAGACAAGCATGGCCTTTGGAATGTGCTACTGGAAAAATGTGTAAGATAAATGAAACACTACAGTTAAAACATCCAAGTCTCCTGTGAGTCATGAGAGATAATTGTCAGGAACGTGGTGGATGGTGATGGCCAGAGAGCCTCAAAAGACAGGGATTAAACATTAGTTTAGTAACAACTATTTACAAAAAAGCAGGGACTATTTGTCCAGGTATATAAGAAGTTGCAGATGAACATCTTACCATGATGAGGAAAGAGAGATGGGAGCTTATGAAGGAGAAAGTGACAACAATGGAGTTATGATAATATTGCCTTGCTAAATTTATTTGTAAGACAGAATTAAACATTGCATGCTAGACCTTTCTAATACAGCAGTCCAGAGAGAAAAGGGGTGGAGGGCTGTGGGATTTTGTGTATCCAATGCCCCAGGGTAGCTACATCAAAGAGCAAATGGAACCAGTGTCCAACAGCATTCCCAGGTGCTAAAGCAGAAATACCAGATCTGGGAAAGTGTCCATACGTGTAGGCTGTTAGCACTAAAATACACAAGATAGCAACTCCTGAGAACTGCCTCATGCTTAGCAAAAGTGATGCTGGACATCTGCCTGGCCCGTCAGCCTTACCAGGACATTCCTCCCTCGACAATCTCGTACAATAACAGTTATTAAACCTTTTCTGTTAACACCACTTTTCTTGCTGTTTTGTGTTTGTTTGGTTTGCCACCCAGCAGAAACAAAACGAGGTTAGTACCCATATTGGAGGGCACGATTGAACCTCAGTGGCACAGTGGTACCACTCAGCATGTTTAAATCCCAGTGGTGCAGTGAGAACAGGTCTCCAGAGGAACAAAGCAAGCCCCAGCAGGGACAGGGAGAGTGGCAGAGCCTGCACTCTGCCCTCAGGGCCTGCCCAGGGCTCCCCTCCTGCCTTACAGCGAGCTGGGACTGACACTGTGCCTAGAGATGCCAAACTAAACAAACCCCATCCCCACACACCTCTGTGTCAGAGTGCAATGTCCCTTCAATCAATCTGCACTCTCTGAGCTCCCTCCAGCCTGCTGTTGTAGGAGCAGGGGCTTCCACCCACGAGGAACCACACCAGGGTGATGCTGTGAGCCACTGCACTCCCCCAGCTCTGCCTGCAGCTCTCCCTGGGGGTTTCCCTGGGGAGGTGACAAATCCACAGCCCAGCTTGGCCCTTGGAGGGGCCATTTCTGCATGGGCTGTGCCACAGCTGTCAGGGCAGCTTGTGGGCATCACTGCTGGGCAGGGCTGAGCTCAGAGCAGCGGCCATGCACACAGACTCCAGGGGTTATTGGCACTCAAAAATGCACACACCCTTCCCTGCAGCATGTGATCCCTAGTTCCAAGATGTCTCTATGCACAAATGTTACCAGGCCCAAAAGTTCTCTGATTTTCTTTTAAAAACTGGTAACTTCTTATTAAAGGTAATTATCAAACTTCAAGTTTCAGCAAATGCTTAAAAATACAACGTGAGGTAGGAGCTCATATAAACTGCACCTGTAAGTGACATCTTTGCAGTGCTCTTGTACATAGGAGGCTCAAAGCTATTTCTTGCCAGCAGCAGTGATCCACAGACTTTAGATGTTGTTAAAAAGCTTACAATATCAGCAGGGCAACTGCTGCCTCCATTAGAAACATGATACTAAGATGCTGATTAATACCAGGAGGGGGCTTTAATCAGCCAAAGCCATATGCTATTTCACTTAAGATGAAAGTGCAAATGATAATCATTATTTCAGAAAGGATGTATTTAAAAGAAGAGCAGAACAGCAAGTGGCATCTTTTTATCATTAGAGCTTCTTCATGCAGCCCCTTTTTTCCTAAAGCTTTATAAGCTTTTATGAACATCTGGATCATTTCTTCATTATATAGGCTTCCAATATCATTATGTTTGATGTAGTGTTTTTAGTGGAGTTATGCTAAATGTCTAAATATACAATTAATTCCTATTAATTATAGTTTTCAAACTGGTGAAATTATCCATCATTAACTTAATCACTTGTATTTTATCTTAAAATTGTATTCACTCTTTTATAATCCCTACATCTAAAGCCATTTCTTCCCTGGGCTTTGTGTGATGTTTTGCATGCTGTTTGTATAAAGGTTTGCCAGCCATTTTCAACTGCTTGTAGAACTGAGGCTATCAGCAGCAGACCATTTTAAAATAGAACCTAATTCAGCTTAGTTGTTTTACCAAGAAGTGCTTCAGAGAGAAGGGAAAAAAAGAGGTGCATTTGGATCTGTAAAGGGCAAGACTTCATTAGACCTGATGAATCTTTAGTCCTGTATTCCTTACACCAAGGCGTGGGGGGTGAGGGAGCCTTAACAAGAGCAGAGCAAAGGAAGAGAGTTACTCACTGGTTTCCACTTCACGTGGCAGTAATTCAGCATGAAAAGAGCCAAACGATTTGGAAGTCTACATTGACTGTACTTGAAGAATTAGGAGCATCTTTAATGTCAAGTTACAACACATCTAAAGGAAAAAAACCATCTCCAAAGCTTTTTTTGAACACTCTGGCCTCATTTTAGGCTTCTTCTGTGGCTTAAATTGGAACTTGTATTATGACACATTAGTCAAATGCCTCCCCTAGTTTTGAAGCCTCAAGTTGAATGGATATTCCCTTTTCTTTCATATGGCATTTGCAGAATGAAAAGAAGAAGAATCAAAGGATTAAAAACACCAGAAGAGACCTGCTTGGCTGTCATCAGTCTCCTTTCAGGCACTGAGAGGCAGAAGGAGTGCAGCAAACCAGAACTGCTGGTAGCACTGATGGGACACGAGTATCAGCTTTGTGGTACGTCCAGTATGGAAAAACCCAGTCACTGCCATTGTCATTATTTGGTTCCCAGCACTCCTTCCTCCTGCAGGAACTCCTGGAGGGGTGGTCAGGCTGAGAACAGGTTCTCACTCCAGCCAAGAGGTTCCTGAGTGCCCTGGGGCTGTGTCCAGGCACAGCACAGCAGAGCACAGCCACAGGAGTCTGTGCAGTGCAGAATGCCACCCTGCCAACCCAAACCTCCCTGACAGCACCTCTTGGATTTGATCTAGGGCCCATAAAAACTGTCCATCTTCTGGACCCTCACCACAGCCCAGGACACACCTCAGGGGCCTGGTTTAACACACCTCAAGGGATGAAGGCATTGAAAAAGACAGTTCTCTCAGAGGTTCATCATCCTGAGCAGCTATTTTCTAATCCTATCACTCTTGTCCACTATTGTAGATTTTTCTCTGCTGGACCTGAAGGAGCTTAAATGACACTTATATGCATCTTTTACAAGGAATGTAGTATTACCTGGTTTTGTTCTAAGGGCTCACAGAAGGCCTTTTCTGCTTAAATTTACAGAAGAACTGTTAAATACATCAAGAGCAAAAAGACCTCTAATTCTCACAAATAAAGCTGTCTTCTTGTCTCTGCTTTCACTGGCATTTTGTGGTAGCAAATACTTTCTCCAATTTCAAATCTTCAATTCAAATGTCTCCTATAATTTCAGAGAACTCTTGTCACAGTTCTGGATGTCCCATTCTCCTGGTCAGCTTATTTCAGATATTCTCTTTACTCGTGATATGATGTGATACCAAATGATCATTTGGGGCTCAAGGTTCCTTGAAGGAATACATTTCATTTACAGTTCCAGCTGCCTTGGAGTCACAAAACCATGCTTGTCTGCTTGTCTTCCAGGCTCCAATTTTAGGAGGCTAACATACTTAAACTACAGTTCCCAGTACCTGAGATTACAAAGTAGCAGATTCTATATTGCTCCCCCTCTTCCCTAACATGTTGGAAAATTCTTCTGTCAAAAAAAAAAAAAAGAAACAGCTTGACTGACACTGAAAATTTTTGTTCCAGGAGAGACACTGAGCAGGAGCTAAAGTTTGTTTTATTCCTTCTGTAGTGAGACGAGGTTGTTGCTGATTTTGAAAACTTGTGGCAACATGTGAGACCCAGGGGCAAAGTTGTGCTGGCTGGGGATGGGATCCTTTGGTCTGTTTTAATCACTGCTCTATTTCTTTTCAGCTCCTGCCCCTCCTTTGGCTTTGCTCTCATTTTTACTCCCCTCCTCTAAATGGAAAATTTAAAATTTAAGACTCAGGCACCCGACCCATGGCTCACCTCCAGGTGTGCCACGAAATGCCTGCTCATCACAGGGGCTGCTTTGGCTCCAGAGGGCAAAGCTTTTAGCTTTGATCACTCCAGATGTATTTTCTCCTCATAATAAACTGAAAATTACTATCATCCCTTTTGGGTCTCCAGCAGCTCATTTGCCCTTTATTTCTTCAGTAAGGCATTCCTGGAATATAGTGGTAAAAAGCTACACAGTCCAATTCAGAAACAGTAAAACTGAATTGTTCTTCCACAATTAGCTGCCAGGTGCTCTGAGATCAAGACAGCGACATCCAGACCTGCAGGAATTTAGGATTCACTTCAGTAGTTTCCAAGTTAGGCTAACAAAGATGGCCCAAAGTTGGCTCTTTGTAGCTCTGGATAGTGTACACACCATTCCTTTGCAAATCCCTCCTGACTGAATGCAGAGAGGGGAATGCTCTCAGTTGCTGCTGGGTGATGCAGAGGACATTCACACAGCCACTTTTGAAACTTATTCTGGAAAAGAAATCCTGACTGATTCCAGAATATAAGAAATACTGGACCAAGCCTGTGGTGCACCTAGACCTGTATTCTGTCTTCAGCAATGGAGAGGTGACCTTTAAGCTCAGCCCTTTATTTCTTGTACCTTAGCCAGTTTTCTGTAAAATAACCTGCCCACTAACATTTCTGCAATGCAGTTTCTTCAACAGCCTTTTGTCATGTTCAAAAGGGTCTTTTGAAAATCGAAATATTGATGTACACATGCTTACTGACACCTCATTGCAGGTCAGGGGCAGGACTTTTCCCAGAAACTCTTGCCCACTCTGCCCTTACTGTTCTGTTTATCCCAGGATCCCCTCTAGAGCTTTTTTAATATTTCATTTAGTCACTATTTAAGTTACCTGAGACAGACACAGGTGAAGTCTGAAATTTCTCATGTTCCTCAGGCACAGTTCACTCCACCAATGCCACAGTTCCAGTGTGAATGGTCTCTGAGCATTAATAAACCTGCAGCATCCCATGGGTTCAGCCCATTTGGGGGTGCAAGGGGTGACAAAAAGCTTGCACCTGCACCTAGATATATGATATAAACACAACATTTTGTACCTTCACCGCTGCCACAGATCAGTCCCTTCTGGAGACCTTATTGGTTTTATTTTTTTTTTTCCCATGGTAAGATTCTTTAGAATGAATACACAGAACTTTTAAAAGATTAAAGTGCTTGGCTGCTAATGATCTTTGTTTACAGAAAGAGATGGGGATTGCAACCTAAGGGATCTACAGGATCCAGGGCAAATAAACAAACCAGTCAGTTTAGACAACACCACGAGGACTAATGACCAAGAGGCTCAGTTTGTATTAAGATGCCTTGAGCTGGAGTCCCAGCTCTGGCAGACTGCAGGACCTTTGAGAGTCGTTCTGTATCCACTGCAGTCTGTAATTATCTTGTCTGTTTAGATTGTGATCTCCTCGTGTCAGTGATTGACAAGATACATTTGTACAGTGCCAGTAAAACAGGAGACACAACACAGCCCAGGTTAGGACCCCGAGGTGCTGCTTTAGTAACAACATCACTCTCCTGCTCTGGCATTGCAGTAACCCACAGCTCCATTATCATATCCACCTGCTCTGGGCCATCTGGTATACATTAATGTTCCTGTGTCTTTTTACATGTAAATGTAACTCTTTGAAGACTCTTCTTATTGTTACCAGTCACTGCTTGTTAAATGCTCTCGGAGTTTCCTGCCCTACAGGGGGGAGAGGCGGATCCCTGGAGCCCCCCAGTCCAAGGGGAGCAGCAAACAAACACGCAGAGGTGAGCCAGGAGCTGCTCCCCTGCGGGGACCTGGGAGGGGACACTGGAGCTGCTGCAGGATTCAGGGAGCTGGGAAAGGGGACAGGCTGCCCATTCTAACAGCCCTGCTTTGGGTGTGGGGGGAAGCTGCAGGTTCAGGAAGCACCACACATGACACTGTTCAGAGCAAGGCAGATATAAGGACAGAAGAGCGTGAAGCAGACAAAAGGAACAAGAGGAGGGACAGAACAAAACCATGGGTCTTCTCCAGGGACAAAACAGATCAAAGCTCTCAAAGCCAAAATATTATATAAAAGGGATTAAATGGATGGAAAGTTTCAAAATTGGGAAGGGGAGAGGCTTTGATTGTCACATACCTTCTAGTGCCAGAAAATGTAAGAAGATCCCCACTTTGCTATTGCAGTGACATCTGCCTTCCTGTGACAACAGCCCTGAACTGCAGAGCTCCAGTATGACAGGACTCAGATTCCAGAACAGATCTGCTCTACTAAGCAGGGATTATCTCTGCATAAGATTTGTATGAAGTGCCTCACACAACTGAAGCTGAACAGGCCTTTCAGACCCAACAGAACACACGATCCAAAAAATTCATCAGCATCACCCCTGCTGTAGGCTGCAGCAGTGTGCACCCTGTTGAAGCCTACTGCAGTCTCAGAGAGGGGGTGAGCTTTGAACTAATTAATCCACTGGCTCTTCCATCTTTTAAAGATTCAAATGTCAACATCTACCCTTACCTGCCAGTCCTATTTCAATTCCCTTTGCCTGAAGAAATTGAACTGAGAGAAAATCATAACAAAATGAGGTGATTAAGCCTCCTAGAACAAATACAGTTCCTTCTGCACAAGTGTTGAGGGGTAAAACTTTCTTACTTCCCAAGTCTTTTGAGAGTCCTGAAATTCTTTTCTTCTGTGTTGCATTTTGAAGTTGCTCCCCATGAATATCATTGTCAGACAATAGCAACTCCCCACCTACTGAGTGTCAGTAGTTTTCATAGAGATGACATTTAAAAGACTCAGAGTTTGAAAGCTAATCTCTCTTCTCAAAAGTTATATATCCCAGCAAATATTTGGATATATACTAGACAAATAAAGTGAATGCAGGTGCTCCCTGTAACTGTTCAACCAAAAAGATGAGGATTTTATAAGAATGGGACTTAATTTGACAAAATAGTGTCCATTTCAGACCGGAGGTCTATGTAACTGTAATTCTTTAGGAAAACAACAATAATCTGAATCAAAATTTTCTTCTGTAAATGCAATACTAAGGTTATGCTGTTGTCTGTTGAACCCAGAGTTTCTATGAACAGTGGATCAGATCCTTCAGTATTCTAGCATGGGTCTCAGTGCAGATAATATCCACAATGCCATGAGAGATGTGCTGGCTGCATTCAGAGTCTCCAGTCACCCCTAACCAGCCTGGCCACAGCTCAGTGCTTGTGTGGCAGGGCAGACCTGAGCTCAGCAGCCCAGAGGAGCTCTACAGCCCGGGCTGAATTTCACTGTGACAGCTTCCCTGGCACCTGCTCCGGAGGCAGCTGAGGTGAACTGGAGGGTGAATTGAATCCCCCCACTGCACTAGGAACGTGTCTTGAAGCCCTTGACAGTGTCTCAGGAATATTTTTGCCATCTCCTTTCTTAGATATTGTTATTATTTTTTAGAACCATCCAATCCAATTGCACTCCAAATTAAGCCTAAGTTTTGAAGGGCAGCCAGAGACCTCGGGTATTCCCTTTAGACCTTAAGTTGGGAAGTCTCAGGTGTTGCACACCAGCTCATGAACAGACACATTATTGCAGATGTTCTTCTTGCTATGGGTCACCCCTTTGGCCTAAGCAGTCAGATTAATGCACAAACATTTTCTGTAGCTGTGTCCCTACACCTGAGATCATGAGATGTGATTACAGAGCTTTGAGAGACTGATGCAGGAATGAAGAACCCACCCTCCGTTTCACTGCTCCTGCACAGTGCTTGGTGTTAGTGCTGCTCCTGTAACCAGTGCTGCACAAGGATCTTCTTTCTTGCTCCCATATTCTGTTCAAACCCCAAAACATGGTCCTGAAGCTTTGGCTCAGCGAGGCTCTATCTGTGTGCAGTGACATTCAGCAGGAATTTTCCCAGGAGCTCTCCACAGGGCAGTGCAGTTGCACACCATCTGCAGGAAAGCTTTCCCATCCTCGAACTTTCCAAGGCATTTATTTATTGGACATGAAATCCACAGGTTGATGATAAAACTATTTAAAAATCTAGGTTTAGAGGAATTATTTAGCAGCTGAGACTTAAAATTGGGCCACCTCTCCCTTGCTTATATCCATGATCTGTGGGTTAGCAGGTACAATAGCCAGCTCAAAGAACTCACAATCAGATGATCTCTTTTCACTTTTGTCCCACCTTAACTGAGAAAAAACATATCTCAATGTTGACCTTGGACTCTCCCCGAGCCTCTTCCACACCTAATCCTCTTCAGTCAAAATAGTCTGAATCTGGCAAGGAGATCTGGAAGGAAGTAAAAGTCCCCATTTATCCAGACTTTTTTTTCTTTCTGCACATTATTTTGTTAAAGTGGAACAGAGAGGAAGAAAAATTTTAAAAATACAAGAGATGATTCTTTAGAGTGACAGATAGCTTTCCAGAGAAAACTTAGGCATTCTCTCTAATAATATTGATATCTTCTCATAAGATGTCCCTCATGTAAGAATGAAAACAGATAAGGTGTCAGTGTTCCCATGCATCATAACCTCATTTCTCTAAGTTATTATCCCAAAGCTACAGTTTTTCCAGGGAGTTTTAGGCAGCTCAGAATACGTGTTCTTAAACAGAAAAAGTCACCCAATGTTTATGATTGTCTCTCCCCCATATTCAAAGTGCCAGTAAATACTGTTTTCGTGTGGTTACTCTCAACTAACAGAAGAAAAGCCTGATGAGAATACAAGTGCCCCAACTGAAGTTATGCAGTTTTACCCATTTCCCTGGATTCATTTGGATGTCCCTTCCTTTACTATCATACATGAAACATCCAGTCACTTCTATGTTCTGACAGATATTCTGATCTTAATGGGCAAGGCTCAGTGTCATGAAGGTCACTACACACAAAAGCAGCCTGGCCATGCCTGGAAACCCACCTACATAAATTCCTTATTCAGATCCACCCCACTGCAACAGGCACCACTGCAGGGTTTCCATGCCCTGTTCACCAGCAATCTAAACTCTTTTGCTGTCTCGGTCCTGTTTGCAGCAGACAGATGGTAACATTGAGACATTGCTGTATTTCAGAGTGGACCCCTGCAGAGGTGTCAGCAAAGCAAAATCCTGGCTGGGCAGAGCCCGGGCTCCCCTCTCAGCCCCATGGGTGCCCCCTTTTCCAGGGCAGTGTGCCTGCTGCACTTGCTATGTGAGTAAATCAAGCAAAGCACTCACAGTTCATCAAATTAACTTTTTACAGCTTCAGAAACAATGAAAAGGAAGCATCAGTTTCATGGTAGCAACACCAAAGCAGAAACACCCTCTTCTGCAGCTAAGTCTCTAGTAACATCACTGGATGTAGTGGTCCTGAAAATTCTGGGGTTTGGGTCCAGAAAGTGCCTTACCCTTCATCCCAACACTGCTCAGCCTCCCCAGGTGATTATCACTCTGTTAGAGTTTCTGGATCCTCGGAACAAACTGAGTTAAATAATTGACACTTTCCTTTGTTTGATGCAGCACACAGCTTTTGCCAGTGTTCAGACACTAGGGACCACAAAGCAGCCACTATAAATTTCCAAAATGCACTGTGCTGGTTTAGACTTTCCTCTCTGATGCTTTTCCCAGTATTAACTCTGTATCTTCTCAAAATTACACTTTGTCAAATTAATCACAGTTGGTGGCACATTTATTATTGTCAAGTAAAGCCAATGAAAGAACATTCATTTCTTATAGAACAACAAGGATTTTTACAGAATTCCTGTCTCGGTTCCACACTTTTAAAAAAATCCACTTTTTCCTAATCTCCTAAACTTGGGCTAAGCAGAGTTTTGAGGTTTGCAGAGCTGTTCTCCAGCTGAGTGTTTCCTTTTAGATATGCACACCTCCTTGTTGGACATTCATTATCAAACCTTGTGTTTGCCTTTTATCTACAAGTCCTCTTCAGTGTTCAGCATAAACTACACGGACACCTTGCAGATTGACATTTCTTCATTCATGCTTTACCTTAAACAGCATGCGAAGACATCAAAGAAGAGGAGCCGACTTTGATGTTACAAAATGAAAAACGCCTCATGATTTGCCAAGACCAGGGGAACTTGTAGTTTGCTCTTTTTTTCCCCTTAAAGAAATACTACTGCTTTCCCCATGGATATGTGAAAATCTTTGCCATTTTCACCAAACCTGTATAAACATTTTGTTCCCAGTAAAAAAACAAGCCAGATCTCATTGCAAGCTGTTAAAAATGGGCCCCAGGACCTAAACTCCTGTGACTTGAACACACCCTTTATTTAAAAGCTTTTTCTTGTTTCTCACCTGTGACTTTGCACACCACGAGTGCCACGACCCCCAGCATCACCTCACTAATAGTGATAATGACAGTGCATGTGTTGTGTTTTTCGTTCACAGGTCACTGAGAGGGATTTAGAAAAACATGGTCATTCCCACACTTTTAGATAAAGGAATTGTGCAATGAGAGAGGTTATTTGGTTTGGCCATGGCAGCAAATAGCCAGCAATAAAACAGAGCTGTCCCAATTCCTTGTGGGCTCTTGGCTCCGCAGCTCCCTCTGATCATGAAATCAAAGGTGATTTCCTCAGCACCACAACAGACAAAAAAAGTGCCAATAATCCTGGGAGGAGGCAGGGCATACCTTGTCAGAAGTGCCACACAGCACAAGAGGAAAGACCAGGCTTGGTTCAGAACTCAAGTTCCCATTGTTTTGAATACTGGGAAGGGAGGTTTGCTTTGCGTGTTTTCCTTCACTGTTTGAAGGGAAGAGCTGCCCTGTCCTTATAAGGACAGAAGGAATGTGCATAATTAGTCCAAGGCTAGAGAACAGAGACATTCAAAATGAACATTTGTTATTGATTTCCCAGGCTGCAGTGGAACTGAGAAGAATATCATGAGAGGAAAAGAGATGTAATTAAATGTGATTTGCTCGAATGCTGCCAAGCTAGGTCATTGCATATGTATCTTTGCTTCAACATAAAGTGCACAGCCCCTCTCCCTGGCACAAAATCCTTTGATTAGCCAGCCTCCCTTCACTGGTGGAAGGGGCCAGCCCTTTTGTTGTTTTGCTGCCGGCAGTGTTGCTTGTGCTATTTCTTTAAGACTCTCCATCAGATGTGGTTTGTCAGGAACATGCCCAGACTGTAAGTCAGAACAGAGCTCATTTTCTTTGATGTGCATTTGTAGTGTGCCTGCTCCAAAAGGAGGGGAATGAAAACTTTGGTCACACTGTTAATCTGGAGGAACTACATTTGAAGTAACTGGATGTGAATGGACTATGCACAAACTGCAACGCTGGCTACTCCTTTCAAACAGAATTTTATCAATAATTGGTGCCAACACAATATTTCAAACACTTAACCACAACAAACTCAGGAGGAATGGGTTTAGTCTGGACCTTCTGCTATAGAAAGACTTTTTATTTTCAGTTTAGGCCTGAATTTTTCCAAAACAACACAAAGAGCTGCTTTAAGCTCATTTATTTTTGTATTGTGTTCAAAACCAGCACCGATATGATCAGTTTGGCTGCTCTGCTCTGGTGTTGTAGGTTTTGTACTCAAGGCTTTTACCCTCAAGCAAGTGTTCTGCATACTAAAATATCTGAAAGTGAAAGGGTTACACTTCCTTGAAGGTCCACTTGAATGGCTGTGAGAAGAAAGCCAAAATGGTAATCACATCCCTATGAGATCATATTGAAAGCAGCCATGCCTATTGCAGAGTCTTCTGATGTTGCAGGGGTCTGTAAGACATTTAATCACTGGAGTTTCAATAAGTTGAGATTTGTTGTGAGTACTGTAGAGAGCACTCTTCTTAGATAAAATGCTGCCTGGTAATGCTCTTACAGCTACATGAGGCAGAATGCAATCGAATATCCATGGTGATTTAGCCTTGCACCGTCATCCCAGAGAAGGGGATGCAGGATTTTCACAGCTACATAGCAGTGGATTAATATAACACTTCATTACAATTCATGGGAGGCCTGATCCAGCCTCTGTCAGTGGAAGGAAAGATGTAATTTGATTTTACTGAGAGTTTGGATGGGGTTTTGTGTGTCTAATCCTGTAACTGCCCTCCACTGCCACAGAAGCTGCTCCAGGGCTCTCTATTACTCTGCTGCCCAGGTGGCACCTCCACAGCTGCTGCTCTGCTCTTAGTGCTCAGTGGAGCCCAGGTGATCCTAACTCTGCCAGGCAGCTGAGCATTGCCACAGAGAGGTTTAATAGCTAAACCTTGTCCACCTTGCTTTTATTTATTCAAGCTTGTGGAGTTCTGACTGACCTAAAATTTAAGTTTGGCATAAACCACGTCAATGCCTGTCTTGGAAAGAAATGAATAATGGAGTTTTGAAGAGGACTCTACAAAAACTCACAGATGAGACTGTGTGTGGATGAAACTCAGGTAGCTCTGCTCACAATGTACCTTATCCTCTGGCCCAAAGTGTGCAGGGAGACAAGAGACAATCCTCATCAGCATATCTTCATTAAACTGCCAGCAACCTCTATCCAGTTAAGCTTGCACCAAATAAACCTTTTATTAAGACTGTATTTTGAGGAAGTGCTTCTCCACCCATGGCATGGTTTGAAGTTTGCTTTGAAAGATGCAGAAACCAAGCTGAAAGTGGACCAAGATTAAAGAACAAATCACTCACACAGTGGGTCAATCCAGATGACCTCTTCAGGTTACTTGCAAAGATTCAAACCTATAAACTGTCAGTGCAACTTGAAATACTGAAGAAATCAGGAAGGTAGTCTATGTCTCTCAAGTGGTTAAAACAAAACAAACACCTGAGCCCATTTTATTGTAAAGGTTCCGTCCTTGCTGCCATTACTGAGCAGCAGAATGAGCAGGTTTGTAGGTACCAAGGGTGAAAGATGGTTCAGTGTATGGTTGTATTTTGTCCTTTGTGCCCATACAATCCAAACACACATTAGATGAAAAAACCTACCTGGGGTGCTGGAGCCAAACAAATGAAAAGGATGCCTCTGACCAAAGAGCACTGGGTTTTCAGAGACAGCTCCTGAAATGTGCCAGGTTTGAGAATGGAAACCTCAGAGCATCAATCCTTTCCCCTTGGCTGACAGGCTCTTGCAAAAGAATAGAAGAGGTTTTCCAGCAGATATTTTGAGTGTCAGGGAAAAAAACCCCTCATGAATTAATGTGGATTTTGAGGAGAATGATATTGCCTAAAAATACCATTGTTAGTACAGGTTTTTTTGACAGACCTGGCAGGTTTCTATAGCACCTTCTGACTATATGAAGTTGTGTGTGTGACTTAACCTTTTTATTTCTACCTTTTGGAGTTTAGTCTCTGTCACTGTTGCCCTCTGCATTCAACTCCTCTGAGCCCTCAGTGCTCCTGACACTCATTGTTATTCTGCTCTCTGCTTTCAACAATATTCCACTGAGATTCCCTCTCTGTCAAAGCACTGACTCAGTCTACCTTAGAAAACTCTAAGGATCTGTTGATCTCTAAGAGACAAGTGAATATTTCTAGTTTGCCTATCGTTATTATCTGGCCAAAATGTCGGGATCAAAATGTTTATCAGGAAAAAAAAATGTTCTCAATGTTATTTATATCACTCCCAGCAGGAGAAGTTTCATATTTTAGTGTTTTGCTGTGCTTGAAGGTTGAACATTTTTAAGAACTGTTTGTCAGCATCACATTCACTTCCCACGTGCTTTGCTGCTGCTGCCCAAGTCCCAGACCGTGGCCCCAGTTTCAGGCTGCCTCCCAGATGTTGTTGAAAAGAATTGTTTGGAGGCATAAGGATTAGCCAGGTGAAATCCTGTGTGATCCTTTTGTTTCACAGGCCATACACTGAAAAGCACACCATCTATAAGCCATACTTATGCTCCTTTTTTCGTGAGCCCCAAATAACGTCTGGTCAAATGACCATAAATATTCTCATTAAGCATTAGCTCATTCTTAAGGAAACAGTTGTCAGTATCAAGTGCAAGAAGCCTTTTTAGCTTTGTAAAAGCTGTGTTGCAGCAGACTAGAGATGGGAAGTTAGAGGAAGCACATTAAGCTCTCATGCAGTGTTGTGCCTGTTTAAGGCACCCGCACCCTGTCACAAACTCCACCTTGTCTGCAGCAGCAGCAGCCACCTCTACCATCTTTGATGTGTGCAGACATCAGGGAAATGCCCCAGCCTGCAAGGGCCTTATTTCTAGGCATGGTTTCAGCCAGGGCAGGACTCAGTGAGCTGCAGCCAACAGGGACTGCAGCTCCCCAAGGCCAGGCTGCAGCTCCTGCTGCCCCTGCACTCTCTGCAGCCTCCTTGCAGCCCTTCCAGGACCCTCTGACACCCTAGGATCTTGACTGAATGTGCCCAGGAGCTCCTCAAGAGAAAAAACAATGCCCCCCATCCTCTCTGAAATCCCACCCCATACTAGAAGACTAAACCAGCCACAAACAAAAGTGGAGGCCTAAATACTCTGCAGTCAGTAAGAGCAAAAGGAATCACCAGAACCACAACAGCAAGAGCACAGAGCCCGAGAGCCTTGGGGAGCAGAGGAGCACCATGTGCTGTGTGCCCCAAGGCAGCCTCTGCCTGCTGAGAGCCTTGGGAAGCCTCTCCTCAACACCCAGGAGTTTATCCCATCCCTCAAACACCCTCAGCTCGGGCTGCTGGCAGGACTGTACTGCTTTGCTGAAATACCTGCTAGCATTGCCTGCTTTGGTAATATTTGGTAGGGCAGATTTGGGACCTTTATGGTGCATCATGATCTCTGAAAATTTCATAAATACACCCTTTCATTACTAGCATAATGAACTAATGTCATGTAGCTGTAAACTCTGGTTAAGGAAACTGGCCCGTTTCCTCCAGGCTGGCAGATAACAAGCGTTGCACAGCAGTGACCCAAACCCTTCTGTGAAATCTTCCAGAAAACAAGGGCTGTGTTGTATTTTTCACTTGGCACTACAGCTCTAGGACATAGTACCACTATGACACTGTAATGTCAGATTATTTAACTTTCTCCCATTGCTCTTCTGCAATTTTGGGAGAAAACCACTTCATCTGTCTTTTAAGACCTAAGAAATGCTACTGGACTTTAAATTATTACACACACCCATCTAAAAATATCATCTACGTACTTGTCTCCTTACCTGAGAAGCTCAGAAGTAGAATTTAGACAAATGAACTCCATTTCTAATAAGCAAACAAGGAAGAAGGGGAAAAGAATCAATCTATTGCAAATGTCCAATAGAGCAAAAAGGAGCTGACACTTATTGCTAGTTGAGGTACTACAATATCAAACAAAATTATTAAGAACTGAGAAGGGTCTAACAAAATAAGTTAACATTATAGGCCCTTACTGTAAAAAACTAACAATATTTTATTTGATTCATCCACAGCCCAGCAGCCTGAACAATGTGTTTGTGTGTTCCAGGGCCTGACAGCTTACAGGACATCAGCTCTCCTGTGCATGAAGATGTAGCTTTGTTCATCTTTAGTTCCCTCAAGGAGTCAATTTACTTGTGGGTTGAAGTTAAAAAAGTTTGGTTTGAGGACTTGGATCTCAAAGACTGAAAAATGGGACTGTTAAAAGATTAAATCACCCTAAAAGAAAGGTCACAATAAGGAAAGTGTGTGTATCTTATCCTAACTGGATTGCTGGTGAGCAGGCATGAAGTAGCCAGCAACAATACACCCTTCTGAAAACTCAAGGTTTCAGCTGAGAGCTCAAGTCTGGAATTAAAACAGAGTTAAATTTAAATTCCAGAGTTCACTGGATGCTGTAGTGGAGTGAAAGAAAGTCTGTCCTATGCTTTGAGTCGAAGCAGTTTAGCAAGGCAAAACTTAAAGCTGACTCTTATACTTAGGAAAAAGAGCATCTCTCCACAGTGAGCATCTTCACCCTGCAGTCTCCAGCTGAGCATCATTACAAGCAAACAATTCAAACCAGTCACAGCCCCTCAAGTTTTGCAACTGCAAAACCACACTTGAGCCAGGCCTTTCTAGGAACTTTCTAGAGCAGCTCATGGGATTACTGCCCCAGAGTGTGCTTTCTGCCTCCTGCTGGAGCCTAAGAGACTTTGAAACATCACAAATTCATTTTCCACATGGAAGATGATTTTCAGATTAATTTCTCTCTTCCAGCCTTAAGACAGTTTTCCCCCCAGAACTCTGAGGGAAAAACAGGGGGCAGGAGGGTGTGGGACGTGTGGTGAACCCTGGCTCATGTGCAGCCTACATCAAAAGTTACCAGGGCTACAAACCAGTTAGGAAGCAAGCTGACAGACCTAACCAAGACTGCTGGGCCCCCTGAAGGAAAAAAGAAATGACTGAAAGACATCAGAAGAAGAAAAATAAAAAATTAAAGTCCATCCTGTTGTGCTAATCTGGTCAGAGCATGCCCACTTCATCCTATTTAGGGTGAAAGTGTCTAATATTATATCTCACTGAAAAAAAAAAAAAAAACAACAAACGAAAACTAAAGCAAGAAAATGAATGCAAAAGTTCTGAGCATTTTTCACGCTTTTCCTCTGCCCCTCAGTGCTGCTGAGGGCCTCCCATGCAGACAGGGGCAGGCACAGCCTGTCCTGGGTGCAGGGATGGGGGCAGAGCCCAGGCTGGGGCAGCCAGCGACAAATCCAGAGGTGATTTTCATCAAAGTGGCAGAAACACAGCTGATCAAAACAGGCAGAAGGCTCTGTTCTCTTTGGTCTGTACACTTTGTACGCTGCCACTTGGGAACTAAATTAGTCCACATGCTTCTTGTTTCTATCTTGGGTCTGATGGCATACAGCTGTTCCTTTCAGCATCGCTGCCTGCTGCCCTTTCCCTGCTCTTGGGGTAGGCTAGGAAATAGAAAAGGTGGGATTGCCTCGAGTCTAACCCTCTGCCAGCCCTTGCTGATTGCCTAGAACAGAACATTTTGGCCCAAATCATGAGGTAAATCGTTCCATTACCTCATGGGAGTTTTCCCACATGGCCAGTGGTGGGGGGATCCCACAGTCTCAGAGTGTAAATCCCATCACAGGGCCACCCTTCAGAGCCAAAATGCTGAACAAAAAATGAACCTTTTTCAGGGCAATCTTACCTGCTGGGGTGAGGGGGAAGCATCCTTGAGTCCCTGTCAGCATGAGGTGAGGGGACAGAGTGGGTTCTGCTTCCCACCTCAGCTGAGGTGGATTTGTGGCAGAAGAACAAGCCCTGGACATGAAATATGGAAGATATAGACTTATATTTTCTATAGCAGGATATTGAGACCTGGCACTTTCCCCATGGCCTGCCGTGACAGACAGTGACCAAAATTGTGCAAGGATTTAGAAATAAAAAAATGCTCCAGGACTGAGATTGTGGTGATTCATTCATACTAAAATGCAGAGGGGGGAAAAATCTACTGAGCATGCCCATCTGGCCAAGGAAGGCAAAACTGGGAGAAGGCTCAGGAATGAGGCATGAGCTCCCACTCCTGGTTGCCTCTGTGTTCAGCATGAGGTGAAGCCTCAGCACCCCTACTGACAGCACAGGAAGGAGGACAAAGCTGGCTTTATAGCCAGAGTCTGCCCAGGGGATGCCCCCACCCCCTACATCCTACAAGTGAAGGTCTTCAGAATCCCTTGGCTGATGTCACTTCGTGCACAGGGTGCCACAGCCTTGGCCTTTCAGCAGGGACATTCACCTCTCCCAGCTGGAGCACAGCCGGGTCCCCGACCTGGCTGTGACCTCCCAGCCCAGAGAGCAGCTGAGGTTTCTGAGCAGTTAAGAAGTTACACCTTCATCTGCTCCCCAGGTTTAACCATATCAGTATCCTCCACCTCCTGCCTCCCCCCATTAGTCTCTTGTAATCATTTTTTCTCATATTCTAGAAATCCCTGCCTCGCTACCTTGACAGTGATGTTAACGTCAGGTGCAGCACATCATGCCACACTCATGAGTTTTACATTCCTGTGACATGCCAGACTTTGATACAATTACAGCTTGGCTGCATATCTTAATTTATGTTACAATATTGCTGCAGTGAGATCAGAGACAAATGTTTAATTCACAGAAACTCAGTTCCGAACTCCATTCCCCGAATGCAACCAGCAGACTTCAATATTTTTTCATCAATTCCTTAGTTCATAAAAATCAATTTTTGTAGAGTTTTTACACTGTACATAAAAGACTGTGGCATCAATTAGCCTTAATTCTTTTTTTTTTTCTTTTTTGGAAACCTCTTTGTAAGAAAATCTCATATTTCAGCAATTTGCATTATCCACACAATCTGCTTTGAAGTTCTAAGTTATGGTAAGAAAAGGATCCACTTATCTGCACATAAAAAATGTTCAAAGCTTATAAATTCCCTGAAACAGATGTACATTATCATTGGATTTGCCTTTCTCTCTTTGCTGTTGCATGGCTAATAGAGTTTCATGTGCCCCCTCACATCCTCCCCATTTAGCATCTTTTCTCTACAGAAGCATGCACCCTACTGTGCCAATCCACACTTCAAAGATTTCTGTCTATCTATTAGAAACAAAGCACAAAGTGAGAACATATGGCCCCTTTTAAATTTCCCACATTTAAGTCAATATCGTTTCTTTTCTCCTTTGGCAAAGAAACATAATAAGGTTTATCTTCTCCCTTCCTAAATCTGCTGGCTCTCTCAAACTGCTTGTGCCAATTCAGCAGTTACTTTGCAGTATCAGACTTGGCAGCACATATGAAAACAAAATCTCTAATTTTTTAAATTGCTTTTATTTCTTCAGATCAAGAAGATGCATTTAAATGATGAAAAAGGACAAAATGTAACTGCACACTTTCAGATAAGTGGATTTTAAACCCATGAAAGGGCACAACAGAAAGTCAGCAGCAAAAAAAAATTGTCTTGTTCAAGTTCTTTTCATGGTGACATCTTTCTAAACTGACTAAAGGGATGCAAGGATATTCTGGAATCCAAGGCCCTACTGCACCTGCCTGTCACATGTGCCAGAGGCTCCCCAGAGCCCCAGTGCTGGGGCTGATCAGACACAGAGACACCGAAACCCCTTTGGGGACAAGGAGCAGCTCCTTGTCTCAGTGACTTTGGCTGCTCAGTTTTCTCTGCTGGTGTCCCAGACATAGTGAACATACCTCTCGTGTGCCAGGAAGAGGAAATTTTGGAGCATTCCTTTGGAGTGGCTCTGTCCTGCACATCCTTGGGTAGATGAGGGAGAGGATGCTCATGGTGAGATCTGCTGTTCAGTGGATTTCCTTTGCAGTTGCAGGCTGCAGCAGCAATATCCGAAGGAATACAGGCTCCAAGTAAAACAAACTTCATTAACTATTGTTAGAAAGATCAGCAGACACATAATATCCTTTGAGTGCCAAATTCCTGATTCAATTATAGCAAAAAACACCATTACTGATGATGTTTTTAGCAGAGAAAGGACTGAAAGTCCTGCCCTGAAAACACAATGACTTTCTCCTTTAATTCATAGTTACCAGCTAAAATGACTCTGTGTTTCAGGCTTGTATGATTATCAAGATTGTAATCTTTGAATTATTTTAACATCCATTTATTAGACCAGGAAAGTTCTAATAAAAACCTGTCCCTAACCAGTGCAAGCTCTGAGTGTCCCAGGGCCCTGATTCCATGAGAGTATAAATTGAACACTTCTGTTGATCCAGTAAAAATGCACAAAATTTCCAGTGAAATCTATGGAAGTCCCTTGCTCAGAGCCACTGAAGGTTGTGGCCCTGGCAGATGGCACACTCAAACAGCAAGTTGTGATTATGGACATCAAAAATAAAAAATATTCCCTGAAAAGGCTGTAAAGAGACCGGAGGAATGTGAGGCCCACAGAGCTGCCTTATTGCTTCCCTTCAGCCTTTTGCACTTACTGGAAACTCCGAGTCTCTTTAATTGAGCTTTTCCTCCCCTCCACTCCTCGCAGGGTGAGAGGGTTAATTGCTTTGGACTGAAACATTACAGTTTTTGTACTGCTGCTTCCTGGCACACCGAGCATGCAGAGATGCTGTGTGCACACACCACAGAGGAGCCCCCCAGCACTCAGAGCAGGGAGGAGAACAGCTCCAGATCCCCAGCCAGGGGGTGAGAACAGCTCCAGATCCCCAGCCATGGGGTGAGAACAGCTTCAGATCTCCAGCCATGGGGTGAGAACAGCTTCAGATCTCCAGCCATGGGAGGAGAACAGCTTCAGATCCCCCCCCATGGGGTGAGAACAGCTCCAGATCCCCAGCCATGGGGTGAGAACAGCTCCAGATCTCCAGCCAGGGGGTGAGAACAGCTCCAGATCTCCAGCCATGGGAGGAGAACAGCTTCAGATCCCCAGCCATGGGATAGAGCAGCTCCAGGCCTGCAGCCATGGGATAGAGCAGCTCCAGATCCCCAGCCATGGGGTGAGAGCAGCTCCAGATCCCCAGCCATGGGAGGAGAGCAGCTCCAGATCCCCAGCCATGGGAGGAGAGCAGCTCCAGATCCCCAGCCAGGGGGTGAGAGCAGCTCCAGACCTCCAGCCATGGGATAGAGCAGCTCCAGATCCCCAGCCAGGGGGTGAGAGCAGCTCCAGATCCCCAGCCATGGGATAGAGCAGCTCCAGATCCCCAGCCATGGAGTGAGAGCAGCTCCAGACCTCCAGCCATGGGTATCTATAGAGCACCGTATCTATGGCTTTGAAAATCAGCACTGGCCAAGTGAGACCTTAATGCTAATTGCCATAGCATTTCAGTGTTTATCTTAGTGGAACTAGCATTACCAGTCATGGTTGTTAACAACCTCAAGAGGCACTTTATTCATCTATCAACAGCCTTATCCTGTGAACAAGCAAGCAAAGAACTATAAACACCCACTCCAAAGTCACTCTGTAGGTTTAAGCTGAAGCCCTGAGAAAAAAGGCTATTCACAGATCATCAGAGAGCAGACAAAATACAACCTCCAAACCAATGGTTTAATCTACAAAGTTTTATTTGTCTTTTTAAACTTGTAAACCATAAAAAGAGCTTATCAAATATGTGAAATTAGTACAAGAAAAAAATGATGACTCATAGCAAACTGCACTTGCAAGGTCCAAATTTCAAGACATGCATGGGGCTCTTCTGCTTCCATTTATGAAGCTGAAAACAAATTTGGCCCAGTTTGTTAGGTGTTTTATTAGAAAATTCACAAAGCCTCAGCATGCTATACTTTGTGAATAGAATGGAATAGGAAGGATTAAATGCAAGAATAAGCACTCAGCACCAGGAGGATCTGAACCCCATATCTTCATCCACAAAATACAACTCCAAAGGAATACATACATCCCTTAGCTGGTAATAATTAGAGGCAGCTCTGTCTCTATGGACTAGGCACTCAAAGACACACACCCCACCTCATGGACATGTCCTAAAACCCAGAAATCCCAATGCACATCATTGCCAGTATGCCTGCTATTGTTAATGTTTGCCCATTACCAAATTTATGAAGCCCCTTAACAGGATATCTTCAACATTCCTAAAAAAACTTCTGGAACTTTCAACTCTGAGACCCCAGAACAGCCTGATAAGAAAACCATCAGGCCCAGGTGGTATAAAGATTATCCTCTGTGCCAGTAGATTTCACAGGCATAGTTAGTGCTTAGTGTTTAGAACAATCAGGGCAGATACTGAAACTTTGGGTAACATTTGACCAACTTCTGTGTGTTTGTAGTCAAAGAGAAAAAGTACTGATATCACTACTCAAAATGTGTTCTAAGGAATATTCAAAACATCTGTAGAAACACCTCTGCTTCTAAAACATTTCCCTCAGTTTGGGCTGGGACTCAGGAAAACAGAGATCCCTCCTTATCCTGCCACAGCCCCACATCTGCAGCTTTCCTGCCTTGTGCCTCCCCCTGCACGCTGGAGATTCACCTCTTGGAGAAAGTTTTTCAAGTTTTCCCAGTGAAAAGAATTTTACAAACTTCTGTTGCTGTTTTATGAGCAAAAACTGTACCATAAGAGATCCATGAAAGGAATATGAATAAAAACTTTTCCATACAGCATTTTCCTGTCTCTGGTGTTCCTCCCCCAACCCCTCTGTTGGACTGTTCTGTGCTATCCCTACACTTCTCATATCGTTCCATCTTTCCCTTGCCAGTCTTTCTTCACAGCTCTAACCCTCACAGTAATCTGCCTGAATAGTACTTAAATCCTGCTAGTTTAAAACAAAGAAATTAGAAGACTTCATCTGTGTGACTCCTATCATTTTTGCTCATTTAGGAATGAATTATCTAGACATATATAGAAATATAAAATTAAATTAAAGCATCATTGAAAAACCTCATTATTTAATTATTATAATGCAAGTTTCAAATAAGAGGTATTTCAATGTATATTGAGTAATTTCAAACTTTTTTTCTCTATTTATTCCTTTCAGACCATTTAAAGCACATTTTAAATGTGCACAGAATAACAGAATAAAAACCAAAACAGACCCTTCCAAATCAAATCAACTCAACATCTGTTCTAATATGCAAACAAAATACACTATCATGTCATAAATAGAGGCTGGTTTTCCTGTTAAGTGCATTAGGAAAGAAATCTTCTTTCAGAAGCCATTTAGAAAACATATTAAGTTCAATTTTTAGTTCATGGATTTTCAAACATGTCTCTGCTGGTATATTAAAAAAAAATAAAACCTAAACCAAAGAAATCTGACAATTAATAGGATGCTGAATAAGACTTGGTTCCCAGCAAAGCCATGAATAAGTCATGTTTGAAAATGTATTTTCAGATCGTGATGAATTGCATCAAGGTAATTAAAGGTGAGACTTGATTAGCTGACGTGTTTCCAAACATGAACATTCTTGCCTGTACTCCAGGCAAAAATTATGGTGAATGTTTTTGCAAATTTCCAAGCATGATGAATTTTCCTCAAGTATAATCTAGGCCCAAAGGGGCCCAACTTTCCTGTTAATTGGAATACAAATGAAATCTGTCATTCAGTAATTGAGGTACACGATGACATATGGAGAACAGTATGCATTCATCAGAGCTGTGTGTATGTGGCAACGTGGGGACCATGGAGCACACCCAGTGCTCATCCCTTTAGAGAAAATCTCCTCTGTCAGAATCCATTCTGCTCCACTCACCAGCTTCTGCCAGAGGACACAAACACACACACAACACACACACACACACACAACACTCACACACACACACACACACACACACACACACAAACACACACACAACATTCACACACACACACACACACACAAACACACAACACACACACAACACACACACAACACTCACACAAACACAACACTCACACACAACATTCACACACACACACACACACAAACACACAACACACACACACAAACACACAACACACACACACACACACAACACTCACACACACACAAACACACAACACACACACAACACTCACACACACACACAACACTCACACACACACACAACACTCACACTCACACAACACACACACAACACACACACACAACACTCACACTCACACACGCAACGCACACACACAACACACACACACCTCAGAGTCCTTCTCCAGCTGAACAGTGCTGCTCTGTGCTCACCATGACTACAGCAGAAAGACCATGATAGAGATCATACATTTGGTCACATATTTGGGACTGCTCTGCCAAAATTCCATGAGAGTCTGTACCTCATCCTCCAAGGGCAGAACGGGGTCTCCATTTCTAACAATGACTAAATGACAAGTGGCTGTTTCAAAGGCATTTGGAAGTGCCTTGAGGTCCTCCAATGATATCAGTGTAAAGAATATTTGCTGCTAATCTTAATTAATTTACCAGCTTGATATCTTACAGCAAAACTTCCATTTACTCTTATCAAACCCATCAGCAGTAAGATGCAGAGACAATAAATACTGAAGTTACTGGCTGCACATTCTGTAGACTTCAAACCCACCTTCCTGGAATGAAATTACTGGCACCCTGTAGCCAGTGGGAACCTGGCAGTCCTGCCAGAGACTTCACTGGGACAGAGATTTTACTCCACAGCCTCAGCTTAGGTTAATTTGTATTGTGGTTATGAAGCTGTGAGACGAGCTGAGCAATCCTTTTCAAAACACTGTCCTCCCCAGAACTGCAGCTGGTAGAGATGGGCAAAATTTTTCCATTGAATTTCTTTAGCAAATAGTGCAAACTTCAGGATTGACTTCATTTTGCTGAACTGCCTTGTGTAAAAACAGAAGAAGGAAGTGAAAAGTCTGGAGTTTTCATCTGAAATTACTTAATGCCATTCCATTTTACTTTTCCATACTAACAATATACTCAACTGATATTTTTTCTTTGGAAATAAATATTTTGTTTAACCAGAAACTAAACTCTTTCAAATTTTGATTCAGCTATGGTTTTGAACAACTTAAAACAATATTTTTATTTTTTTTTTTAAGAAAAAGTTTTCAGAATTAACAGCAAGATGAAATATCAGTAACTCGACACAGGTCCAGGGGACCACAGCAGGGGACAAGAAATTAAACTTTGAAACTTGATATTTTAAATATTAGACCAAAGCATACCCAGTCCATACGTAATTTCCTGATCCTGTTCCCAAAAATGTTAATTCAAGCTCTTTCATCAGTGGGATCTGCAAACACTGACAGCAATTGCAATAGGCCCCTGAAATCCACAACAAGAAGAAAGAAATATACTTTCTGAACTAGTAAAACTTTAATTAACAGGGGGTTCTCTTGGCACAGTTTTTGCTGTTAAATAAATAAAGCATTTAGTCAAAACCATCTATATTTACTATACAAAATACTGAAAAGCAAACATATTCAAAAGATACGGAAATTTAAGGTTCTGTGAAAAGAAACTGTGCTACATGTTATTCACACTTATAATGCACATAACACAACTGCAACACAGTATTTAGATACTGTATATTCATAATGGCTGGTGTAAAGTTTTCATAAAGGGATGCCATGTTATTAAAATGTATTTGTGTTTCACAAACTCTGAGCAAGGCAGAATTTGTCTTTTGAATGTCCAAATATAATAAACCAAAACAAACCAATGCAGTAACAAATGGTCAGTGGTGTTCCAGGCAGAGTTCACTTGGCACAGCCAGTACTGCACACTTCTCATCAGATGGGATTTTGGTAGTCGTGGTGTTTTCTTTTCCAGCAAAATATCTTGGGGTGAAGGAGCAGTTTTACCCCTTTGCTGCTTTTTCTTAGAAAACCCCACAATTCTGGATGCACTTGAGTTTTCCAGAATGTTTTCTGGTTTTCAGCAACAATCTGCATTAAAAAAAATTGACTAAGAACAATTTCCACCTCTCAGTCTTCCTGGCATATGCTCTACTGAAAAGAGAACAGCTTTAATTATTTCTTCAAAACAAATAGCATGGCATCCCTTCTTAGATGGAATGTACACTGTGTGTTTGCATGCGGTATAATGTAAGTCACTTGAATACATCAGACTTTTTAACACTATAATATAAATAAGCTTATTCCTTCTACTAGACATATAAATGCCTTTTTTTTGTTTTTTTGCAGTCCATAATTATATATACATTGAAAAAGAATGATACACAAGCAGCAAAAAAGGCTTAGACTAGAACAACTCAGTGGTAACTAACCAAATTCGTGGCCTTTTCATACTTTCAACACAGAAAATTCTGCATATAAATATTTTTGGACTTTAGGAATTTTAAAATAAACAGAACAGTATAGTTGTCACACAGATCAAACACATTTTAAAAACATTTTGTTAGATTTTACAGAACACGCTGTTGACAGCTAAAAAAAGTAAAATAAAATAAACCAGATTTTTTAAAGGGGACAATAAGTCTAAACATCTGCTGATCCAGGGAGACAAGAGACGGACCTAATTACCATGAAGCAGTGATTATATTCCAATTCCACAAGAAGGCAAGGCTTCCCACTGTTCTTTACAAGGTGATGTCTCTGTGTTCTTAGAAAGGAAAACATCCCTTTAAAACTGGTCAGCAGTAAGGTAACACCCCATTTTGGACTGATCAAAACTCTAGTCAGAAAACAAAAAAATACCCTAATCATAAAGGGCTTATAACAATGTTGGATAGTTACATTTTACAATATATACTATTGACAAAATACCACAACATTAAAAATAATTAAAACCAAAAGCAAATACATTTATAGAACAATTATGTCTTTATGTAGGAGTTCTCTAATGTTCCAAAAGAAATGTAGGTGTTTTCCAGTCACTCTCTACCTGCAAAATGGTGATCTGTACAAAACCCAACTGAATCTATTTTAAATCTGGGCTCCACAGAAAGCAAAACTCAATGTACTGACCCTTTTCTCCTTTCCTTTTTTCCTTTTCTTTTTTTTTCTTTTCACTTTTCCAATTTTCTTTTGACCTGCAAATTTCTCAGCAGCCATTAAGGTCTTGTGAGTGTAGTCTGATTCTCCTTCATGGAATGGAAGCCCTTTGATATGGAAAAAGTAGAAGAATCCAGAAAGATTGTGAATGATATTTTTTATACATGTGTCTAAAATGGGAGAAGCGCAAATTGATAGGTGCTTGGGAAATTCAAATTGGAGGCACCAAGAAAATGCCATGACATATGTTTCTAAAAAGTCACTGTTGTGGAAAAAACAAATATAATGTCAATATTCAAACCACAGATTTCTAAAACACAACAAAATGTACCTGAGAGTGTGCATATTTATATATATATATTTATATTTATATTTTATATATATTTGCCAACATTTAAAGTGAGAAAGTATATTTTCCTCAATTCTTTCTCAAAACAAAGAACTGTGGATTTAAACAAAACAAACCCCCCCAATCAACCCCTCTCCTTCTCAAACCCCCATGAATGATACTTATGGCCCAAGCACTAAAGTCTAGTGATGCTTTGGAAAACCCCATTTCACATCCTCCTCTTTCCAAATGGTACCCCAAACAGAGTGGAGAATAAGTAAGAGAAAAACCAAAAAAAAAAGAAGTATATTTAAATATTACCCAGTATATAACAGACTGTACTTGTGTCAATGAAGAATCTCCAAGAAAATAAAGTGTAAGTCACACAAATGTAGCCCTGTTGACAAGTTTAGCTAATATTTCCTTGCAATTAAGATGATTTGAAAGGATGCGAACACAAACAGGCTACATGAACACAGTATATTAAAATTCCCCCCTGTAGCACATTACAATCAATAAAAAGAAAATAAAATCTGAATAATACTAGAGGTAGCAGCTGTTTGTATTTTCCATTATCTGAGTATCTCTGGAGTCCAACCCTTCCAACATTGCTCCCCTGATGAAAGGCTTGTGTGCGATCAGCCGACGTACAGCAGAGTGGAAAGCTAGATGTCTGCAGGAGTGTTTGAAGTATCTTTCCGAGTACAGTGGAAGTAGTACTTGTACAGAAGTGCCTTGACGACCTGTATTAAATCACAGCTCAAAAAGCTATGGCTGTTTGCTGTTTTACAAGCCACTTAAAAAAAACCCAAAAAATAATCCACAAGGTGTTTGAGTAAGCTATGCGGTTCCACAACATATAAATAGGGTGAGTTTCACGAGTTCCATATAAACTCTAAAATATATGCTAGTTGAATATTAATGGAGTTATGATCATATTAATCATAGCAATGCCTTAGTTCTGGTGTCACAAGAAGGCATTTCCTTCATTTGGGATGATTCTTGGAGGATGTTGGTGGGATCTCTTCTATGTCTGGTAGAAGTGGTGGTAGTGGTGGTGGTGCTCGTGATGGTGGTGGTGCTCATGTCTTTGTATCATTTGTCCCACTTGGCCTTCATACAAAATCACTGTGGGCAGGTCTCTCACATGTTCCTTTTCCACAACTGTCCCCGGAGACTGGAAGGTTTTGCACATTTGGTGATTCTCCTTTGCCCTCTGCTTATGCTTCTTGTGGATCTGTTGGGATTGCAAGGGAAGGTACGGGAGGTTCTGGCCCACCCGTGCACTTGGGGAAGCCATGGGCAAGGGCACCCCTTGGAAAGGTTTATTTCTAACTGCCCTTCCAGAGTGCACAGGGGCGACATTTTTGCCCTGGGCTTTGGGAGACTTCACAAAGTGCTTGTTTGAGTCCTGGTTCCGGAGCCTCTGCTGGATTTCTGCAATCTTGGCATACGAACTTTCCGCCAGATTGATGTGGCTTGGATCCACCACTTGAGATTTCCTATGGTGAGCGTGGAAGGTCTCGGGCTCATGAGAACGGGATCTAGTTTGATTCACAATTCTGCCTGGTGGGTCATGTTTTTGAGCTGCTGGAGGAGATCCTAGGAAATAACAAGCTGAGTTAGTCATCTAGTATTTCAAAGTTTTAATTAGTAGCATGCAGTTGGCAGGGATAGCATTATCGGCAGAACAAATTTTTCCTAAGGAAGTGAATGCAATTATAGCTGTCTAGTTTAATTACATTTAATAATTCTGGCCAGTAAATAATACACAAATATGAATACCTATCTACAGAACATATGTGTGTGTGTATGTGTATAAAAATCCTTATGTTACCAACCCCTGGTCATCAAATGAACTGTGAGGGGAATAGTAAAACCCTGGCAGAGGGCAAGGAAATGAAAGAAATCCAAATCTCTTTGATTTGGGGACTAGAGCCAAAATTCCAGGTATGAACACACATTCTCTTATTTTTGGGTCAATAGGGAGCATAAAATATGTGGTGGTCTCATCTTGGGAACAGACTCCAACATCCAAGAGTCAATCCTTGCCTCACCCGTAGACTAAATTTAATAATTTAGATGTAAAGATTGTTCTCCTAGGCTCAGCTCCAAGTTTAGCTACACAAACAAGTACATCAAAGCAGCCTTGCAGCACATTAGCCACTCTGTTGTGATACCACCTTCACCAGTAATTATCTTGCAGTATTCACAGTCCTATTCCTGAGTCACTACAGGCAAATCACACAGCTTCCCAATTCACTGTCCCTGATACAGAACATGCAACTGAAGAAAGAAAAGATTATGAGGTTACAACATAAATTACCTGGCCCAAACTTTGATGTGTAGTTTTCTATTCCTGCAAGATCCAAATAGTGGTTTCTCCTTTCAATGTTCTCATCAACGCAGTGACGATAGCACCCACTTTGCTCTGGATTGTTCTCACTCTGGTGGTATCTGTCAGCAGGAAGCAAAATTACAATTCAGCAGAACTTCTTTAAAGTTCTTATCACCATCTGCAAACCAACAACTCATGGACCCTTTGAAGTGACAGGAGCTGCTTACAAAGAAACAACAAGCACTTGAAATTCTGGATGACCAGATTTGCAATGACGATAGGCCTAAACTGACTGTTCCTTACCCTCATATAAATCAATGGTGTTGCAAAGCAAAGGAGGCTTTCAAATTGCATCACACGTGCAAAAGCAAATAAAACCACTCCTGGCATTTATTACTTTCTGTCTTAGGGCCAAATTGTTCAACTGATTCTCCAATTTGGACATGCCAAAGAAAATCTGCTGTTTGATTCATGACTGTTCCCACCACTGTGAGAAGTGTTGGGGTAATCCAGATAAATGTTCATGTGCTCCTGCTTCAGAAAGACAGGCAGCAGCACAGGTGTAGTAACTAGAGAGAGCCTGGGAAGAGAAGGTGTTGGTAGGACACTCAGAGGTAACTGCTGCTTTCCAAAACACAATTAATAAGGTCAGATCAGACCCTGGCTTTAGAATCTCAACTCCTTTTCCTGCTCAGCTTTGCAATTTTATTTATAGCAGAACTATTTCCTGAGAATGAATATCTGAAATACCATTCATTTATGAGGCAGAAAAAAAATCAGGCAGACGTTTACAGTATTGTAGCCCATAATGCCAAACAATCTAATTCAGCAATTTAAATGGCAAGTCTGCAAATATGAACAATATTTTCAATATAACAAACAGGATAAGCAGAAAACTCTTGATTAAGTTGCTGCTTGCCATTCAGACTGCTCAGTCTCCAAGACCACGAGATTGGCTCTGCTATTTCTTTGTGCAAGTGCACTGATGTCAACCTAACACCAGAATTTGGCCTTGTATCCTACAGCAGCTGCTAAATATGGGCTCTGTACTGTATGGTGCCCAGTAGTCTGCTTGTAGTCTATTAACACATTTCCAAGTTTCCAGAGGCTGCTGATCCCCCTGAGCTTTGGCACAAGTGGCTTTCCTGGTCTAGCTTGTACTGTTCAGGGACATTACAGAACTGAGGCCCTCGTGTCTCTGTCAGATACAGGCCTGAAGTTTCTTTGATAAAGTCACAAGACTTAACCTACCTGGAAGACCATTTTTGCTCTACTTTGATAGAGGTAGAGTCTCCTGAATGGAGGAGAGTCTACCTGGAAAGCAGGCAAGGTTTGAAGATTCTGAGTCAGCTTTGAACTCCAGAAGTGACATGGGGTACTCCAAAAAAAAAAAAAAAAAAAAAAAAAAAAAAAAAAAAAAAAGGGAAAAGGGGAATGGCCAGATACTCTCTACTTTTTGGATGCCTAACCAGCTCAGTACCTCTCTACAGGTTGTTACACTTTAACATGTCAGCGTTAAAGATCTCTGGGGCTAGAGCTTGCCTAACTGAAGCTGCCAGGCATGAATCACCTACAGAAACCATTGGGACTTGCATAAGTGTGCTGAAGACAATGCACAGTTAACCCAGAAAAAACATCATTGAGTTTGTTCCAACACAATTAAGAAACTCTGTATACAGCCCTGTCTGTTGGAAATGAAGTTAACAAGCAACCTGTTATTTTGTTACTCTAATAAATTCAATCTCTCATCAAGACAGAGAAGAAAAAAGTGCTGCCACAGCCCTAGGTTCTAATAACTTTCTTACATGCAAGATGACGTTCAACAATATTCATGCAAATATAGAATGAAGCAATTACACACTGATGAAAGATGTGCTCCACTGTCAAAGGGAGCTCCAAGTACTCCTGAGAACTGAAGTGTCTGGCACCCAGGCCAGCAGTGCTGTCCTGCAAACACAGGGGAAGGCTTGGGCAGGCACCAGCATCGAGGACTGTGCACAAACACAGTGCTGGTACTGGGTTTGGGCTTGGTTTGGTTTTGGATTTAATAAAAACCAGCAGCTGCTGAAGGGTTTGTGCAGTGTATGAAAGTCCTTTCTAAAATTCCCATGCTGATGTGTCCTCCTGATGGCACGAAGGACACAACAATACAGCAAGAAAGGGGAATAGAGCAGTGACAGAGCACAGGGCAGAAAATGCAGGGACATCCCCTGGAAGCCTCACTCACTGAGAACACAGAGTTTAAGTCAGCCAGGGAGAACCAGGCTATCTAGCCATGAATCTAGCTACTTATCTTGATACTCATATTAGCCCTACAGGGGAAAACTCCTGCCTCTAGCTTCCAGCAAATGAGAAATCCAACCCATCTACCTCCCAACCTTCAGGATAAAAACATTTCTATCCATTTAATCTTGAATATTAATCATATCTTGCCTAGAATTCCTAAGTGACTGAACATGTGAAACGTGTGCACTTCTCACAAGTTCTCATTGCTGATTTCAAAAGAGAAGAAACTGCATTAATATTGTGAGATTCTGATCAGAGCCTCTGCAGCTTTCCTGAGGGCTGTCAGCTTGGCCAGGGTGCACAAACACTCCTGAAACACACACAGTGTGAACAGCACACTTCATCCTGTCTGCATGTAGTGGGAAGCAACAAAACCTGGCAGATGCTGGCCATTGTCTGATGCTGATCTACTCAGCTCAAGACACAGATTTGTTCTGTCAATGAAGCCTCTCACCAAAGGAATGACAAGGACAAACATTTAGTCCCAACCTTTGATGCTTCCATGACTGTGGATTTAATTGGAAGTGCCTGCTGTTCATAAAAACTCTACATCTGCAGAGCCAGGACTTTAAGGTGGAGAAGAGGGGGGCTTCAAATTAAAAGGGTATTTCTGCAAAAAAATTGGATTATCAAACAAAACCAGTCTTTCGAATTCAAACAGGGAAAAACTTTACTAATGGGCAGAGGGAATCTGCACCCCACAACCGGGCCAGCAAGTAAAACCACAGAGTATTCTTCAGTTCACAGAAGATTTTGTGCAGAATTGCTGACACAAGATTAATAGTAATTTCATTCTTCTTTTAATCTGAAATTTGATTGTACTGGGATTTGCTGACTGGGATAGTTCACTAGCATTTTTTCTCCATCCAGAAAAGGGAGGTACTGTTCTCTTGTCAGTTTTAATAAGACTGAATGCTCCTTTTTCTGATAAATTTGTTATGTATCCAGACAAGTATCCCTAAACCTAAGGAAAGCCAAAAATTTGGGTGTTTTTTTTTCTTAAATTTGCAGCTGAAGAAATAAACATAACTAATGAGTCAATGTCATTACTGCAACACTTCAGCAAAGACTTCCCTCAGCCTTATGAGCAGTTTCTGTTATGAAACATAAAATCCTAAAATATATCAAACATACACCAAGATGACCTGTTACCACTCTGGTTGGGTTATGAGCTGGTAACCAAGTTAGCCCATACAAAGCTTGGCACTATTGGAGTTGATGAGTGAAAAAGATGGGCTGGAAGGAGGACAGAGAAGGGCAGGAGATGGCCAGAAAGGAGAGGAAAAGGTTTTAGGACACTTTTAGCCAAAAAGCTGTTCTATTAACCTCACTTATGTGCAGATGGCATCTAAAAAGACAATTCAGATCCTCCAAAGAGATAACAGAAGAAGAAAATTTCAGGATTTATTAGTTTTTGTTTGTTTTGTTTCAACATAATTATTCAGCTATGGAATCTGCTCTTAAGTCCACAATAAAACTCCTGTAATTCTTGTATTTTAAGATAATTTTTAAAAGTAAAACAAGCAAGCAAGAAATCAATGATTGAGGTTTCCTCAGGTTTACCCAGTGCCTGTCAGGAGCCAGGGTTCACTCCCCTTACCTGAGGGAAGCCCTCTGCTTCTTCTCTGAGCTTCTTGCTTCCTCATTAGCTTTGTTTTCAGCTCTGTGCCTGGCACTCTGCAAATCTGCCAAGGGAAAGAACATTATTGTCACCATGCTGTCCTTGCTGCTCAGCACAACTAACACTCCATTCACATCTGTCCATGTCAGTAGAGCAGGGTGTGATGTATCATTTCATGTCACCTTCTCAGCCTTGCTTTTGCCCACAGACAGGTTTTATTCAGATGTAACCTCGGCTGCAGGGCATCAGTCAGGGCTGGGTTTACCCTGCACTCCGTGTGGCAGCCCAGGTGGAGCCACACTCACGGACAGGCTCAGTGCTGGCAGCTCAGTGCTGTGCTAATGCACCACCAAACCCCCCAGCAGTGAGAACTGGCCTGTGTCTGCTCTCGAGGGAGTGATTGTTTTATTAAAATTGAGGTGACCAGGCTCTCCTTTTAGATCTGATGCCTACATTTTCTACTGAAGTACTATTTAAAATACTTTAAAGTATTTCAATTTAGTATTGCTCTACCCACTGAAGTAATTATGCTGATGTCATTATTATTACAGTGAAGATAAGGTGGAAGAGCCATCACAGTACAAACATTTTTATAATGGCAGACTCTGTCAGCACAGAAAATGTGCAATTTTTATGCACAGATTCTTTAAGTTTACTTATGCTTAACTGTTTCTTTTTACCCAGCAGCACTGGTAGCTATGCACTGGCAAGAAATATTTTACACCCCTATGTCTGCTTCCACACAAACCAAGCATTGCAATATAATATTAATAATAATAAAGTGGTGCAAGTCAAGAAGGCCTTAGATCTGCCCCTGAGTGCACAAAGACTATTACAGTACTTATGGGTTAATGGTTTTCTTCCAGAAGAAGAAATCCATCAGAAGGGGGAAGCCTCATTTGCTAATGAGACACTGAAAGGAGGGCAGGTAATTTCACAGTCAAGATCATAAAGCAGGTTCATGGGGTTTGAAATACCCACATAATTATTTGCCTTTAAGTATACATGTATTTGTATTAACAAAATACAGAGATGGATTTCCAAGGGACTCTGGAATTTTCTGTATTTTTTCCAGTGGCAGATGGCACATCCTTACCAGCATGATTTAACAAGATACTCTTTTTCTTCTGGCTGCCATCAGGTGCCACAGTCAGCTTCACTCGCAGAGTTTTGCTGGAACTAGGAGAATGGTTTACTGATGCATCCACTACCTCATAGATGGTATGAAGCAAGCTGGTAATGTCCTGGAGATGGATTGAAACACAAAAAAACACAGCATTGTGAAAATGGCATGAAAACCTACAGCTTTGATGCTTACAGTTGTTTTGGATTTGACACTGTTACGTGCTGAAGTGTCCTCAGAAGTCACTGAACTTAGAAGACTTCAACTTGCATGGAGCATTATAATGTTCACCAAATGGGTTTATGAACTGTGGCAAAGCAGATCAAAGCAATAACAACAGCACAAGATATGCAGGTTTCCCAAGCTCTGAATCAGCAAAATGGTGTTCTGCCTTTTCCTTGATTTACACAGAACCCAGGGATAATCATTAATACTCCACTAAAAATTGAGTTCACATGGCCAAAACAAATACTTCAATTGAAGAAAAACTTGAACATTACAGTCTTCCTATTTGTTTGGTTTTGGTTGGTTTGTTGTCTTTTTTTTTTTTTTTTTTGTCCCTTGGCATAGTTAAATGGTTGATTTTCTAGAGGAAAATCAGTAAGAAAAGGGGCAGAACTGTAAACTTCAGGTTTGGAAATAAATTATGTCTATCTGAATGTCACCCTACCATCTGTGTTCTGGGGTCTAGGTTATTTTGCAAAATTCAACCAGTTTTAAACACACATTTTGAACTGCAAATATTATCCAGTTAGGCCTATTACAGAACCTTCTTCAAAGAGCTCTTTGAAGGCAATGGGATGTGAACAGAGGCTTGCATGTCTGGCTATATTGGAAAGAACACCAGCCAATTTTAACAAGCCAATGGTTTCAAACAGGACAAACTCTGTTTAGTAGCTGGTGATGCTCAAAGGTCTCTCAGGTTGATTTAATTCAGCCAGGCTCAAACAGGCTACTACCTGGAATTGCCAGGATGAAAAGGGGATCTCTTGGCTCACTGCTTTTCCTCAAAGAGATTTTAACCAAACTGGTCTTGGGCACCAACCTAAGGCAAAAACATTCTGATAAAGCATTCTGATCATGGCAGGCTATAAAGAGCCCACAGAATGCACATCTGAGAATTTCTTCATGCTGGTTTTCCTTTTCCCTGATCTATCCTACTACCTAAGCTCTTTCCAGATGCCTGCAAGCACAAAGAAAATATCTAAACCCTCTTTTGTTAAGTATAACTGGTTCTGAGGATTAGGAGTCAGGTCTATAGAAATTCAAAACCTCTACAACTTTTCCTCTGCTCAGGAGTCACACCTGTAACCCAGGCAGCTCCAAGTTTAATGGAGTGCCCCAGCACTTTAGTAATCAACATACCACACAGTCCTCATTATGGAACCAGCTTTAAAGATGACACAGAAATCCTAATTTCTACTCACACAGAATTTAGGGAAATAGTGACCTTATGGCCAGGACCAATGATATCACTGTTGATGATTTTCCAGCTAAATAGGAAGAATGAACAATTAAATCCTAGGGGGTCCTGACTTTGTCTTAACATGTGACTTCTCTAACTCTGCACTCAGGGGAATTTCTCCAGACTTGTAAGTTCAAGACAATATATTCATAAAAAGAGAGCTGAAATTGCAGTGTCTCATTTATATTTCCACTGTTATTTTTTCTCTCATTGCTGCAAGAATCTATATGGCCTGTTACTACGTGCTCTTTACATGTTACTACATGTTTTTAGCTGTTTTCCATGCTCTTGACAATCACTAAAGCTTCAGTGTGGGACAGAATGCTCTGTGTCAATCTGGTGGACACCTCACAGCTCTTTAACACATCTCCCTTCTCACACTTCCACCCTAATTTGAAACCTAGCCACACCTCTGAATATGGCCAGACAGAGCCAAATCCCAGAGCCAGCTTGAAGGGCTGAATTTTTATTTCATCTAAGAAGAAAAACCCAGGCAAGCACATAAACAGACAAACAAGCCATATCTGGTTTTTTTATACCCTTCATAAGTCATGTTCTAAGAGCATTGTGCTATAATCCTACACTTTGATAAACCTTCTCCTTCAGCAGAATACTTAAGCACAGTATTTACTCTTAACTGGGCTCCATACACTCAGCATGTGGGTGAATGGGGCTTTTCCCACACATTCCTGGACAAGTGTTGGTTAGCCAACATGTCATTTTTCCACACAAGGCTGCTATCAGGAGGTTATTATCAACTCTTTCATTGACAGTAATCTGCCCTTCTTCCTTTTCTCAGCTATGCCAGATATTTGTAAAGCCAGATGTTTGTACATCTAGTCTATTTAACTTCCATAACCAAAGACAAAAAAATCCCCCACTGTCCTTTTACATGATTTTTTTTCAGGGTTGAGGTCTAACTTGCTAACTGGCTGACAATCTGCCCCTTGTGCTCTGTGAGGGTCTTTCTCAACAAGCTGCTTGACTCAGCAATTTAAAAAGTACTCCCAAGGGCTGTCAGGGAGGGCCAAAAGTGGCATTTGTGTGACACATACTTGGCAAGTCACAAGTATGTGCACACAGACATCACATCAGGACAAGTTACATGTCTCGGCCAAACAGGCCCGAATTAACCCAAATTAATGTTCAGTCTGTGAAATGACTGCACAGAGGACTCAGCACCTTTGTGAACTTACACACTGCTGCCTTTGCATTTTGTCATGTGTTTAACATGCAGCTTCCTCCTCGGAGCTCTGACGTGCTCTGCATTCTGGCACTGCAGGGACGTGGTTGTCACACTGGAAGTGTCCCAAGATCGAGGTTAGGGACAGCCATGAGCAACCACTGAGTGCTTATGCTGATCCTTTAAATACTGACAACAGTCCTGGTTTCATTGCAGGATTCATTTACTTGTGGTCCTCATTTGGGGTTGGGAATTTCAACAAATTGACAGTTCTGATTTGGTCAAACAAGGCTGCTTGGGTCGTTCTGTCTCTAAGCTACCATAAGGCAGCTTCAGCCTCCTGTTGCTTCACAGTTATTGCTCCACAATTATAACATGTGAATTTCTGGGGCACTGATCTACTGGGAATGGTCTTTGTCAATAAAATTTGAACTGTAACTAAGATTCCTGTCTCACAGCCCTGTTTTGGTAGCTAATGTGGTAATGCTTTCTTGTCAAATTGGTAGCAATAGACCATTAAGATATATGCTACATACTCTATTTTATAGTTACATGTATATTTATCCCCCAAAGTATTTTCAGCTTCCAGGTGCCAGCAGACTTGTTTCCCTTGAAAGCTGTCCCACTGAACATTATTTAAATTTGTTAAAAAACTGCCTAAATCCATTGAGACAGCTTTACCTTCTACACACCGTTTCACCATCCTCAACAAATTTAGTATCAAAGCTCAAGAATAAAACTTAGTTAAATGTTCATCCTGTCTGATACATAAACCAGCCCAACTCAGAGCCCACCTACCAAAGAATTGAACTCTTATGCACAATGAATTATGAGTTTTACAAATCATGGGATTTTGCAACTGTTTTTCTTTAGACTGCTTCACTCTTCCCCCACAAAAAGTGGACTTTTAAACTACTATATTAAATGGGTAAAGAGAAACAAGAATGAACAAAAATATTTCTCTCCATTATAGTAAATGGATAATATTTACTGGGGAATTATGCTGCATGAACTCTAAATTCTGAGGTGCTTCTGGTATGCAGAATTTCTGCTGGGATCTCTAGGTTAATCAAATACAAAAACTGAAACCATGATATTTTTCCACAGAGAGGAAAACAAATGTTCATTGAGCAGTATCCAAAGAGCCAGCACATGCCATACCCAGATTTATTTGTCCTTTGCTTATTGAACACCAAGGTTGGTTTTTCCAGGGTGAAAACCTATCCTTCTTTATCAAGCAGCCAATGCAACAAAGTATATTAAGAAGAGAAAATTTAATAGATTGTCTGAAATATTTCCATTCAGAATATTAAAAGGCAAACAGTTAAGCCCACACATGTATGCTGCACTTACACATCTATCTGCAGAATACTTTGTGGATCTCCAGTAGGAGATTAACAGTAATTTATAACATCCACAGAAACCAGTGGGTCTGAAAAAAGAACAAGAGCACTGAAGCATTCCTCATTCCTTACAGAATATATGTGAGACTGAGAAAGTCCCTATTCCAGGTATTATTTTCTATTTCAAAGGAATATTAGTGGTACAGGGATGACCTTATTTTTCCCATATTAGCATAGATTAGCATCATAAGACTAGTTAGAAAATTAGAGATTTTTGTAGAAGACACTAATAGGTTTTTCCATTGAAATCAATTTAACAGAATGAGAGATTTGTACCCAAAAAAAGCCAACCAACAAACAACCCCCCAAAAGCCCTAAGCTACCAACTTTCCCTCAGAAAAAAACAAACCATAGAGCACCTCCAAAACCAAAGACTTTAATAAAATTGAAAGATTCAGTTTGAGTCTTTGTAGCTTGCCTGAGACAGAATTCTTTGACTCCCCTTAAAACCAAGAGAGAAATTTATATTTCCTCTTAATATTTCTATCTGACATGAAGCCCCCATTTCTAATGACTGGAATGATGGCCACAGATACAGATGGGCACTGCTCTTCTATCCATTGGTTTCATTGTTCTTTGTATATCCTGAGTTAGTACAAACACAGTGAAAACCAACAGATTTCAGGATAAGGGTCAGGCTGATAAATGGTTGCCCCAAAAAGCCAATATCCTTCCCCAAGTCAATGACTTGGTGCTGAGCTCTGAATGCAGATTTAACCTCAAACCTTTTTATTCGTCAGAGCACAGGAGTAAAAAAATCTAAAAAGGGAAAGAGCAAGTCACAAAGGAAACATAAGAGGAAAAATTGGGTATTTAATGTAAGATACAAAGAACATTTTTAGCATTAAAAATGCATGAAGAAAAACATCAATACCAGTTCATTACCTTTCCCTTGGAAAAAGATAAATACAAATGTCTCATTTGTACTTTGTTTGTAGTCTGATTTCTACATACAGCAGGATGTTTTTATTGCAACATCAGCTCTGTTTGATCACATACATTTTTGAATCATTCTTATTTGGAATGCAAAAGGAACTTCACTTGTTATCAGCTCAAAAGCTGTTCTAGAAGAAATTTCTTTTTTTTTTCTTTTTTGTCCTGACAAGCAACTTTCTTGTGTGCTTATTCCTGTGCAGCCGCTCACCAAAGAAACTCAATTTTACAAGAACTGATTAAAAAAAAAAAAGGCAAAAAAGCTAGTGTTTATGAAGTATAATTACATTCAGAGAGCTCAATATAAAACCTCATGGATCAAAACACATTAGTTCAATTATCCAAGTTTCAAGTCCGATTACAAATATCCGTGTGAAGATAATTACAGCGCAGCTGTCAACTCTAAAAAAGGCCTGCTGCACATAATGAATTGTCCTCTTATGCCTTATGGAATGAAGGGAAGTGCTATTAGCCAAGTTTTGTAATATACATATTAGAGCAAGAAAAGTTATCTCTCACAAAACCAAAAAGGACTGAGAACCGGTCATCTTTATGACAGAAAAAGCAGAAGTTTAATAACATACAGTAATGTTAATTTACAATTTGCCATCCCAGTAATTATGCTTTCATGGGCGTATCTCTTCAGGAAGCATGCCTAGATGTGAATTTCTAATTATAAGGACTACAGAATAAGTCATACAGACTCTGGAGGAAATCAAAGCAGCATTAAGTTCTGAAGACATTGTTAGATCTAGAACAAATTTCAGTAAAATGGAATTTGAATGCTCTAGCAGTGATCTGTCATTCTGTAGAACCCAAAGGAAGTTGTATCAACTGAACACACACCTTATTTACAAATTTTAAACATTTGAATGAAAAAACCCCATTCAGTCCATCAGTAAAATTGCTCCCCATCTCTGTGTGTCTTACAAACTTAATTTAATGCTGTGGGTTCCTTTGGAAACTCTGGACATGAAGTAAAATGTTTTAAACACGATGATTCTGAATCAAATGAAAGGGATGTGGGTGGGCAAGCCACTTCTTTTCCACTGTATCACTTTTACAATGTGGTGAAAAGCAAGAATAATGCTACTGACTTCTTTTTGTAAAGCACCTCCATGTCTAAGGGTGAAAAACTAACTGAAAAAATTCATCTCTCTGTTTAATCTAGATATAAATCTAGGAGACATTAAAGGGAAATTTTCCAAGAAGGAGAAAAGGTCCATATTAAGCTTTTCTCACCAGAACACTGGACCTTTGTTAAGAAAAGCTGACTGGTTCTGAATGCATTTTCATCAGCTCATTTAAAGGGCACTGGTACAGATCTGCCTCTTCCTCAGACTGCCCATTTTGTCCCTTCTTCAGCAATATATTTCACATACTTTTAACTGAAAACATGTCTCTTATTCATTTTAATTGAAACTATTCAAATGTTTAATATTCCCCCTTGCTAAGTCATTTGCTGGAACAGGAGCAGGGTTGCTTAGCAAAGGACAGTATCAGGCACACTCTACCCATCTCCCAGGGGCCAAGAGAACAAGAACTTCTATGTCATATTAAGAGACTAAAATTCCTCTTTTGTGGCCAGGATTATCTATGAGCTGCTATTGTTGGTCATTCTTGATCAAAAAAACCCTCATGAATTGCACCTGGATTCAACAGAAGATAACCAGGAAGATGTCTTATACAAAAGGCCCTGGAATAGTTTGCAAAAGAAGTGTGTGACATAAAGGGGAAGGTTTGGAATGGTGCATACTACTTGTTTCTATCTTTGGTCACATGTAAAGAGCTGAAAATTATCAAACTATTTGGTCCCCTGGTTGAAAGAATTTTTTTTGGCACAGATTCAAGCCTGAATGTAGCAACCTCCAGACCTCAGAGCAGTATAATATTCAATCTCTGCACAGATTTGGTTTCAGTTAAGCTGTACTCTGCTCTTGTAGCGGGGAGAGGTAGAATTTGGCTGTAACATATTCTCAAAGTACAGTCAAATTAAGCTCTTTGGTGTACCACATAATCACAAGTAATTACTGTATACATACTTGAAAGCATATTCTCATTATGTTCAGCACATGGAACCCCCACTGACATATATGGGAATTCCATGCATGAATGTAAAAGACACCCATGTGTGTGGGTTTGGGTTTGTGTGTTTTTCCTCTATTTTTGAGAGTCACAATAATCTTGTAATGAAGACTTAGCCTTGGGCCTAGAAAGACCTGGGTTCAATCTGCCACAAGGCTCTGGTGAGACTTCAAGCAAGTGATTTCATCTTTCTAGTCTCTGTTCCACAAACATTAACAAATACAATACTGCTTCCTCACCTCACCCTCCTTCTTGCCCTCTCTATCTCATCTTCCTATTTGAAACTCTGGACCTAGCCCGCCACTTTTCACCTGCTTGTTCTTGTGCATGAGGGGCACAGATTTCACTTGACTATTCAAAGCACTATCAGAGCAGAGACAATAAAAAGAGCCTTTCAATGATGTCCAAAAACATGTTAAAAACCCTGAACAACCACCATATTTGGTCATGTCAAAAGAAATTTGCTTCAGACTTACAGGAAAAAATTCTGCCCTCAGTTAGTGTCTAAGGCCACTACACTTTCAGTGTTTGCCCTATTGCTTTCAAAGAGTTTTTAGCAATTGTCACACGCACCAGCATTAGATCTAAGAGAGAAAAAGCCTTTGATTTTTAGTTGATTATCTAAAGGCACAGAGCAAATAAACACACATCAAAAAAATCAATAACAGCACGCAGCACAAATCCCAAATAAAAGACATTCTTCCAGAAGAAGTATTATTCAATTTGGGCAGAATGAGTTCTCAAAAAGGAATATATCCTAATCTATACTTCCTCTTATTTGGCGTGAAGATACCCTGATAATAAAAAATTCACACAGGTACGCTTTGACAGCCATTCTTTATGGTCCTCCAGAGAACATCATCAGTGTTATTTAAACTTGGAGGGAAAAGGCAGAGATCAGCCCAATATTCACAAAAACAATAGGAGAGTATAGTTAGTACTGTTGGAAAGAATGTCAGCAAGCAACCTCGTATTTGGTTAGCTTAACTCTGAAAAGCAGGAGAGAAGCCAGAACAATATACATTTGCAGGGGTTTATTTGGACAATGTGTTTAGCTCTTCAGTTGTTTCAGATATTTTTCCTCCTCATATGCCAGTACTATTTTTTAAAGGCTAATCTCAGGTATTAAACAACAACCAGCTTAAAAAAATGGTACAGTAGATCTGAAAACTGTAAACTACTGGTGGGATTGTTTCTAGGAGAGAAGGGTCCCTGGAAATGAAACTGCTGTTTAAATTGGCAGGACACCTCTACCTCAAAGCAGAAAAATGTTCTTGTTATAAACCACTTCTCTTGTTAGCAAGAGCTGCACATAAAGGGGCAGCTGTGCTTTGCTTACCTCACGTGTGACTCTTCCGTTGTTATCAAAGTCATACAGTGTGAAGGTCCACTCTTGCCTGTTATCTTCCTCTACAGACACATCACATTGCAATTCCTAAGAAACATGCAAAGAGCAGCTGATTACCTAAAGCAAAAGGCCTGCTTGCAGAGAAGACTCTCTTTGGGAGGCTGCTTTCTTCCTTCCTTCCTCCCTCCCTCGTGGGAGGAAGCTCTCAGGACATGTCCTGAGAGGTCTCTGTCCACCACAACTGAGAGGTCCCATCATAATCACATAACACTGCTGGGCTGCACCTCAGGGGATTGTTTTCTACTACATTGTACAAGGAAAAGGTACAAGAAGACTGTTCCCTGAAGCTCTTGAAACATAGATTCCCCACTAAAACATGAGAAGGAAAACGATGCTTAACTCAGGAAGAGGAAGACAACAGAAGCAGACTCACAGAAGGAGGTGGCAAACACAGGGCTGGGAGTAAGGATTAATGCAGTATGGATACAAATCTCCACCTGAGAGATCTGCCATCAACACAGATATTTGATGGGCAAAGGTTGTCAGAGTCAGTGCAGTACAATGTCACGCCACTGAAGCTCCTGAAATAGAGCCTGCCTTGGAACTGGCAAGAGCAACCTGGGAGTAGTGCCTGCTCCTTGTTTTAACTATGCCTCTGTTAGTGACGGTGTGATTTGTGGAAATCCTGAAAGATCAATTTGTTAAAGGGGAAAAAAATCCCCAAACCAAAACCAAGAACAAAGGGTGCACTTTGACTGACTCCAGTCACCTGGGTGCAAATGGTTTGCTGTCTCTCGAGGCCTGTGCAATCAGAATTATCCAGAGCCACAAAAAGGCAAACAGAGAAGTTACAGTGCAATTAAAATGAAAGTCACTGTATGCAAGTAAAATAAACAGCCCCAAATAGCTTCAGCATGATAGACCTCAAAATACCTGGTTGATCTTCTGACTCAAAACCAATTCCCTAGAGCAGCTATGGGCACCCGTCCCCTGCCGAGTTCAAAGGCAGCCTCCTCTCAGTTGTAACAAGCCCGGCTGAGAGCTGCCAAGTGCCCCACACTCCACTGTGGAAACACAGGTTCGTATTACATAAACATTCCCGGCACCCTTAAAAGCCAAATCACTTTCACTCAGATTTAGACCTCTTGTCGCAGCACTTGCGTTTTTGATTCTTTTATACCTTTGAAGCATTTACCAGTCTCTCAGCTCCCAGTTTATACTGCTGGAAAACTTTCATTTGTAGAACAAGGGAAAAAAAATATCGATACTTGGTTTCTTGCCACATATTAATACTTCCCTGTCCCGCGTTGCCTAACATAACATCTTTATGTGAGGATGTGCTCTGCTTAGTTAAGAGCCATGGAAACCTTCCCTGCATTAGTCACGGTGCCTAGAACCAAGTGCTAACCTTTATGGCATGCCAAGAACTACTTGGGAGCAAATGCAGACTCTGCTGGTGCAGCGCAGCTCCAGCTACTCTGGCACCAACCATGCTGACAGGTGTCCTCCAACGTTCAAATGTCAAGGCACTGTTAATTGCAATTTATCATGCCTTTCCTGTCTGCAAATGTCTGCTACTCGAGGCAGAATATAAAATGGGCCTAGAAAAAGAGTTATAGCTGTGGGGAAAAAAAGAAAAAATCACCTCCCCAGAAGGCACACAAGCAACGTCTGAACTACACATGGGAACCTACCTCCCCTTAATCTGCTTCAAAACAATAAATTTAAAAAAAATTCAGACTGAGAAGGAAAAGAACACTCCAGCCATGCTGCAAGGTGGCTGCATGATCTTTTAAACATCAGTTGAAGAAACACAAAGCTCATTACTTAGAGAGGCTGACAGCACTGAAAGGCAGATGTTTGCAATATCTGCTGGGGTGAGAGATGAATATTTGTGCTGTTTTTTGCTGGTGCCAGAATATCTTCCTCCTGACCAAGACAGACAACCCACGAGCTGGGTGACTGCATGTTTCCATACTCATATTTATGAAAACACTCCCTGCAGAAACAAAATCTGCCAACTACACACAATGTCTGACAGTTATATGATGTTTGCAAGTCTGCAAGGAAACAGCCCATAGGACTCATCACCCTCCTCCTCCTGCCATGTGATCAGATGGATTTCCCGTGCAGCAGGTCAGGGCTATTTCACTTTGGAGACCTGGGCACAGGAGATCAATCATTGCAGAAGCTTTCACAGGCATCTTTTACTTTAGGCAGATTTAACCAAATGCAATAGTCCATGAAAGTCAATCTAAAGATTTGATAATATGGTAGCTGACCTAATAGAGAAAGGGTTAAACTGAAAGCTTCTTCTTATTATGCATTTCAGACCCCGCAGAGAAATAATCATCACTTGATTCTCTCCAAACCTGGATATAAGTGTCACTAATCACCCCAGAAGAAGCCCTGATAGTAAGGCACTGATTTGTGCCAGTTCTGCTGCCTCCTGTACCCACTACAAACACAGAGAGCAATAAACATGCATCAGATGACAATATTTGGTCCACAGGTTATTTTTCTACCATAATTATGTCAGTACAGTGAAACTTTAAAATACAAAGGACTTACTTCAAATTTCAGTTGCTTCTTGGAACTTGTGCGTGTGTCACTTTCTTTTTCTGCTTTCTTTTCATCTCCACTGCAAACTCCATCTGTCTTCTCTGGAGGCAAAGCCACTGCGAAAAGCATATTTAAGAAAAAAATGCTTATAAGGAAATGTCAAAGCAGTCTCATATTTGCAAATCTGTCTTTATATTTAGAGTGAAACTGATATCAGCACACTTGTTTGAGAGGATCATTATACTTGATTTGCTTTTGTGTTCACTACACATCTGGGATAATTTCAGCAGACAATCTACCAACAGCTTTTGGTACACAGCCTCTCCTACAAACATCACTAGAGTCACATGAAGTTCAAACACAGTATTATGAGAATATAAAATAGCAGAACTGTTACTGCAAATAAGTTGAATAATTTGCAAAATATTGAAAGTTTCTGACATATTGCAAAAACCCATCACATTCACCAGCAGTGAGTGAAGTAATGAAGCTGAAATAAAGCCCTCATTCTGTTCCAGTTTCACTCTTCAAACACACACAAAGCCTAGTACCTTCCAAGAAGGTAGCATTACCCGCCAAAAAGGTTAAGCTGCATTTTTTCAATGCATGAAATAGCATATTTCACTCAAGTTTCAAGTTAAAACACCAGGCACTTGCATAAATCAACAGCACTCATAAAGAGCATCAATATTAATATTTCTCACAACATGTCATAACATATATCAGATATATGACAGAAAAACATATGCTTCTCATGTGGATTAAAAGACAAATGCCTAGAACTTAAAAGCTGTTCCTTTGGCTTCTGCAGGGCCATTCAGCCTTGCACATGATGAAACACTATATCTGAAGAAAACTAATTCTTTCTTCATTAGCGTGAAATCTACTCTCAGACTTTTAGACATGACTTTTTACACATCCACACTCCTCTGCCCACGTTGTGCCCATACACCATTACATATAGCAGCAATCCTTCCAACTCCCCAAAACCCAGTAAAGTTGCAAAAAACACAGATCCTAAAGTCAGCATTTCCTTCTCTTGCACTGCAGCACTTGCATCTACCCGAAGCCTTTATCCTAATGCTATGTTAGGAGCTGTTTCTCGGGGATGCCTTTGGCAGTAGCATCTCATTAAGTGCCAGTTCAATGAAGTCAGATTCCTTACAAAAAAGGTGACATGTTCCCCTCCAGTTCAGGGTGACCCATTTCAGACTGGGTTTACTGGCTCTCCTGGTGTTCCACACTGCTGAGCTGCCTCCCAACCATTCTTCCAGGAAAGCAAGTCACTAACATGCTAGGAGTTAAGATATTCTATTAGCCATTTTCCAGGACTTCCTTTCATGTTTAAATGAGAAAAATTACCTTCAAGAAACCAACCAACAACAACCACAAAAAAAAAAAAAAAAAAAAAAAAAAAAAAAAAAAAAAAAAAAAAAAAACCCACAAAAAAATCTCTTACAACTCCCATTACCATAGCTTCATGCTCTCAGAATTTCCAGATTTCTGCCCCAACTTCACACTATCACACTGCAATACATATCACAGTCTCATTTATTTGTTAAATCTTAACATTATTGTATTACTTTTGTTTGTTTTCAAAACTGTGGTATGCTGTATAAGATGGATGAACAATAAAGAAAAGGGAGTAAAGTAGAAATGCTGACCTTGGGAATTTCCTGTCTTTGATACTCACTGGTGGTTTTGATGTTATACTAACACCAGCTTCCCAACACGCACATGTAATTTGCATTATACCAATGAGATGGTGTTTATTGCACACATACTGACACGTTGATATACTTTGATTTCTATTCCAAGTCATGTTAGGGTTCCTTACACCAAACATAAACTAAGTAGAAAGGTCAGACAAAGGAAGACAAAGCTGCTTCACAGCAGTTTCTTCCCTGATTCTTTTAAGCTGGTGTTATTGGATGAGCAGGGATTGTTTCTTAGGAGGCTTTTGTACAGTGTTTATCACAGGTAAGACAGGTATTAAAATAATATTTCCTATACATAACTTTGAAGTATATATAACAAAGTGCCTTTTGCTTTCTACTCGCTTTGCCCATAAATACAACTCCACATTCCTAGAAGTTCAAAGCTAAGGTCACAAAAAGACCCCCATACAACAAAAAACAATATTTGTTTGTCTACTTCAATCCAGCTTTGTTGCTTCATTGTAAAATCAACAAGAAATGAAAAAGTAACCTGGGCCTTCACAACAAGTTATGACAGTTACCTTGACAGTGGTTCTTGACAGCCATTAGGCACACCCCTGGATTTTCAGTGCCTCATCTGTACCAGTGATTGGTTCCTCACATGCACACTTATAACCTGATAAAAACTTCTGTAAAAGAGGCTTTTGCAGTCCCTCCCAACCTTGCTCTTGGGAATGTGAAATAAATGAAAGCTGGGCTGGTATGACCCCTAGCTTCTTTGGGACAGTGAACACCCATTTGGAAAAAAATGATCCGCTCCTGTTATCACACATTCTTTTAAATGTTTAAAAGTAAACGATGGCCAAAAGGCTTATTCAATTGTCTTTTTATCTGTTGAGGTCAGCATCCCAAATGACAAAGGCATGGCAGACTGCACTAGGCATAGCATTGTGAGGCAGATCCTGCACGAGCTATTCCCTGCCACAGTGCTCTCTGTTGGGTTTTCTGTCAAAACAAAGAGCCCTACAGAGCATTCCCACCTTTCCAGCACCATGCTCCTGCACTGTGCTGACAGCCACTGGCACAGCACAGAGCACCAGAGCTCCCCAGTCCAGCAGAGAGGAACAGCACAGAGTTACCCTCTGCTGTCAGGAGCAGCCCTTCCCCTGGTACCTTCCTGGATGCACAGTTTGTGTGTTCAGATAGGAACGTTTCACTTTAATGCATAATTTATGTAACAGAGGAAAAAACGTGCACTGACAAATTAGTCTTCTCAAAAAACAAGGGTTCAGCTATTGGGGAAGGAGGGGATACATCTTGCAGTACACTCCTTGGGAGAGTTTAAATACTGTATGCCAGAAATTATCCTCTTTGAGCTTCGCTGACCTTTGATCTGAAGAACTCATTGGCCTTGCTGCTCTGGGGAATTATCCTTTGAAATCAGTTACTCATTTTGGAGCTCAGATGAAATGGGGAAATGTGGTGATCTCATTCTGATGTCAAGTTTCATTCAGCAAAGAAAAATGAAATCTAACTGAGGAAACTTTAAAGGACAATATGGAGATACTAAAATATTATTTACAAGTGATCAAATAATGTGTCTGTGCATATATCCCCATGTGCCTTATCCAAACCCAACGAACATTTAAAAATACGCACTGTTTTGTCTGAGAAGAGAAGAACTGTTTGGTATCTTGCTGCTATACTTAGTTTTGACTATTGACATGTGCTCAATTTCATGAGGGATACAAACACATGCAGAGCCTACTTATAAATAAAATGAGAATGTCTGCTTGGGACAGTTAAAACTGGCAGCCTGTAAACAGAGATGCACCAGTGAGCCGCATGCCAAGGTTCAGATACATTCACAATGTGAACTTCCTTCCAGCTCTGCCAATGATATTAAACCAGACCAGACAAGATAGTTATCTCAAAGGAGTGTGGAGAATTAATAGACTTGTGTTTCCAAAGCCTTGGCCATCAGAAATAGGTCTGCATACAATGCATCATCTCTGTAAAAATACTTACTTACCTCCCTGCTCAGATAACAAGTCCTGACAAAAAGAACGTGCTACATAGACAAATACACAGAGAAACATATTCTTGTTGTGGGAATCCACAACTGGAGGGAAAAAGAATTTACACATATTGCTTCTCATGGGAATAACCATATGCTCTCAAAAACAATGTTCCCTAACAGAATGTTTCATGAATTGAAATGCTGCATATGTTTTCTTTATTATGTTCTTTTCTTGTTCATTATTAATGGTCTTGTATTCACTTCTATAACCTTAAGACACTATAAAAATGCGTCTGGACAATATTTGAAATTGGAAAGACAATAAAGGAAAAATATTAACTTGGAAAAATTGTGAAATACCATTCTTTCACAAAAAACAAACTGGCTGGCTTAAGTGTACTAGCAGATGTTTCTCTCTACAATCGTTAATTACTACCACCCAATTGCTCCTAATTGAAGTAGGGGAGGAAAAGAGCCAGAGAATGAACGCCAGTTTAAAGATATTAAGACTCATCCCAGAAGAATTAAGCCTTTCTTTCAGGGCTTTCTTTCATTCCTAAGGAAAGGGGGTAATAATTCAAAATGCTCCTTAGGAATCACCAAAATATCCCAGAAATGAGGTAAACTGATTGCTGTGCTCTGCGTATTGAGTGGGGTTAGAATAGTAAGCTTCAGGCAGAAAAAAAATTTTCTCCTGCCTCCATCCTGCATCTGACAATAAGAGAGAAAAAAAGAAAACACCAAAATAGAGCTGCACTCAGGTGGGAAAGTGCCTGTTCAAACTTTCACCCTCACTGGGGTGGTGTGTCATTCTGTGTTTCTCAAGGTCTCCTTCCAGCAAAGGGCCATGGGCTCTGTCAAACAATCTGCCTTCTCAAAGGACAGCTTCACTCTGGTTTTCAACCATACTTTGCATTTTAGTCAGGAGGCTTAACAGGATCTTGAGGCCAGAATCAAAGGTGAAACTCTGAGGAATGTCCAAGTCTGGGTTACCAACTGCAAATTTTGCACAGCAGTTAGGAGAACTCGGGCTAAATAGACAAACAACTTCAGAACCCCTTTGGAAGGACAGCCATTCCAAAAGGCACGTGATTATTGCACCACCTCAGTTCAAAAAGGAGAACTATGGGAGAAGTTGTGCAATTCCACAGTGGTGAATTATAACTGGACATTACCAGTGATGTCTTAACCCTATCTTAGTGTCAGGATTATTACTGAGAAAAAACAGAATAAGGGTAAAATTAGAGAATTAACAAAAATGCCACCTATGAAAGTCCTGCACCCACCACACATGAAACCCAACCTTTGAAGTGAAATATTGTTAGCTTTCCTCTCATTTTGGATGGACTGGATTCCACAGCAGTTCTTTAAAACTACTACCAGAATCAAAGGGACAGAATTATCTGTACGTGGGGAAAAGAACAACAAACCACACTAGAACCTGAGATGTGGGGGAGTAGGATAAAAGCAAAATTTAAAAATTTCCTATTAAGACAAGGAGGGGAAGTCATAAGCACTTCTATAACGGGTCATACTGAACTTCAGAAGCAGTTTTTGACTGGTGGAATTGAGCTGGCTGAGCTCAGAAGTTAAATTCCTACAGACATCAATAGGGTCAGGGTTTCCCTTCCAATTCACAGACCTAGCAGACACAGCAGGACTTAGAGACTATGAGAACCAAAGGGATAGAAAGAGAATTAATGTCATTGTTTTATCTGAGGGCTCTGATGTCTGAGTTATCTGGTTCTGCCAACATTTTTCTCATTGCAAATCACGTTTGACAAACATAACTGACATTCCTCACTGACTATGCAACAACCAGAGCAATAACAACCACGTCTGAAAGTCTAAACTGAGGAGAAGTCCTTTAATTAACAATTACATTCACATTCAGATTTCACCTTTAAGTTCTCCTGGAGGCCAAGGATTAAGAAACATCACCCCCATTATGCACACTTTGTTTTATTCCACTGATTTGATTGAAATATATCCTTGATGGAGATAACTTTGCTTGAGCAAAGGCCTCTTCTCCAGTGGCAAATGAGCATAGGGAGAAGGGGATGAGGGAGGAACATTCCTGTTCCACAGCCACCAGAACAAGCACACAGAAGAACAGGCTCGTCCTGGGTCAGTGCCAGGAGCACGAATTCAGCTTTCCCTGACTGAAAGCTGAAGCTGATGAATTAGACACACCCTTCAGAACAACAAAGATCAAGCTGTCTTCTCTGAAACTTACTGCAGGGAAATTAATTGTCCATTTTATGTCCAGTGGGACAAGTCAAACCCAGTTTAGAGGGAGTTGTACTAGCAGTGCCTCCTACCAGTCTGGGATGGGTATTTTAACCTGAAAATATGGAGAGAACCCATGTTCTTCTATTTTGTGCTTTCTTATTGACAGTCACAAATTAAAGGCTCAATTGCACATCATAGGGGAAAAAAAGAGTCACAATGTCAAGACCTACTGTCAGCACCTGACCAGGAGGAGACAGAGCAGAGGGGTCGTGACTCAGACCTTGTGACAGCTAGCAAAAAAAGGAAAAAAAACCCAAACCAAACCAAACTGCAACGAAAATAGACAACCAAAATATGTTTTAAATATTCAGGCATGGTTCTAACCCACAAGACACTACAAGGACAGTGAGGAACGGCAAAACTGACATTCACTCAAAAATTCAGAGAACAGTTTCTCTGACTAAAGTTTAGTCAAACTCACAGGTCTGTGCAACACCACTTCCCTTAGAAGTTCAATTCCTTTTACCAATCCCAATAATTTGACATTTCTAAGTAGAGATATTTCCAAATTTAGATGTGGATTCACAGGTTTCTATCTAGGTCTGGCTTTTTTTGGTTTGGTGGTTTGGGGGGGGGGGGTTTGACTACTATGCTGGGGAGAGAGGGGTGGATTTTTTTACTATTTCCTTACAAACAAAAGGTTTGTACTAAAGATGCAGATACAAAAGACAACATGGTCTCTCTCTGCCAGCCAGAGCATAACTCATACATGCATAAACACTCAACCTAGACTTCTCACACTTTCTCTGGAGTGAGTTTGCTAAAGGGAAGGAGTTTGCTGAATTTTGCCAGATTATGATTCCCTTTTCCAATTAGTTCCTCAACTGGCTGTATTTCATGAACAGAAACTGCCAGATTAAATGCCTTACTTGACCATCTTCACCCAAAACACTTTGATGTTCAGTTCTCAAGCTTCAAAATACCTTTTGGATGAAGATCAGACAGCACTAAACAGAATTACTAATTAATTAAGCAAAGTTAAATTTTAAACACTGTTTGTTGTGTTAGCCAAAAGCCTGAACAGAACAGTCTTTTTTTTTTTTCCTTCCTCATTGGAGATCAAAGAAGATAATTTCTCATTCCCCACCCCTATCTTAAAGAAAAAAAAAAAAAAAGAGAGAAAAGAGAGAAAGGAGGAGAAGATGAAACCAGGGAAGAATCTCCATAAGCTTTGGTCAGAATAGTTCAGGATGATAACTCTAGAAGCAAGATTTTTGTTTGATCAGTGGACATATCAAACCCCTCATGAACAGAACGCAATCTGTTGTATCATTTAACATGGGTAAGTGTTCCTTAAGTGAAAACTGTCAGTGTCATATGGACCACTCACCACTTTCTTAGAGTATTGTGTGTCCCTGGGGCTCTGAAGGGGCCTGTGAAGTGCTGAATTCTGTTACTGAACAGATGGGGACATCAACTGATCACTTGTGACTTAAAAGAAAAAAGACCTCTCTTCTCTAAAGCTGGTCCAACACTGATTTTGGTTACAACTTTGCTTTTAAAAATCCATTCTTAGTGTAAGTTGCAGACATGCATGTTCACATAAGATTTTCTATCCTTTGCCTTTGTCTCTTTGGATTTTTCCCCCTGAGATTCACAGAGGAAGAAAAAGAAGAAAAAAACCCAGCCCCTGCATAACCCTTTATTCAAATGAAGCCTGAGTAGGCAATGTTATTAATAATGTAGTCTTTGATATTAACTCGCTCCCATCTAACTCAGATATTCAGTAAGAAAAACGTGTTTCCACCACCTTTGCTATGATAACGGGGCCTCTGAAGGTATCTGAACTGTAATTTTCATTTCATCAGAATTGCTTCCCATGAGGATAAATGTCACTCTGACCCTCACAGAACCAACCTTTTATAGAGAGCAATGTTGCCGACCTACGCTGTAACATTATTTTGGCAGCAATGAATTGTTACAGATCTGTTACAGATTAAAGACAACTCTTCAATAGTTGATATTCAGTAGTAGGTTCAGTGCTCCCATCCTCACAGCCATTCACATTCCTCTGAGGGGAGGAGGAGAATGGAGACTGATCCACAAAACAAGAGAAAAGCATTATTGTGATTGATATGAGTAGTCCAGCACATACATGTGCACATATGTTTCTTTCCCTTTTCATATTCATGCGTGGGTGAGGAATGGTGCTGTGATGATACATCACATATTGCTAAACATGCAGAGAAATAAATTTCATCAAGGCTTGACCCACCCACCTGAAGTCTGAAGAGTACACAGGATCTCATCAGAGAAACAATTCCCACAGAGCAAAGGCAGGTATCTGCTCACCATTAGTACAGCCCAAGGAGCTCAGCCAGAGATGGAAGCCCACATATTGCTCAGACAGAGGAAAAGCCATGGTTTGCAGCATGATTTAGAGCCCCCTTTCAGGAGAGCCCATGTCTCTGCAACTCAGGATTCAGCTTCCCACTTTGAGCCACCCCTTCGGTGGAAGATCCTGTAATAGTCTCCTAGACACTGTCACTGTGAATTTACCTTCAGATGTAGCATCTTGAAATGTGGGCAGCAATAAGTGTGTGCTGGAAGGGCTGGGCAGCTGTCCCTGCAGGGCACAGGGGCCTGGGACAGGGCAGGAGCACAGGGAGAGGATTAACCCAAATCCCACCTTGCCAACAGTGTCCTGCCACACCTGGAGGGCTCCACTCTCTAAAGGCTCCTTGAAATAGCAAAACGAGGGCCTGCAGCATCACCCTTCAGCTGTATGGCCCCACATCCTTAGGATGGGCTATAACTCCCTCCTAAAAATATCCTTCGTGCACAGTCCAGGGCTGCCTTGGCTTCCCTCGGCAGCTCCCATGCCAGCACCGAGCCCCGAGTGCAGCCCTGGCTGCCAGGCACAGAAATGCTCTCCACTCCTCCAGAGCCCTCTGAAAATTCCTTGGGGAGCAGTTCTTTTACTTCTGGATATTTCAGTTTACAACTACTATTCCTTTCCTCTCTTTCTGCTACCTTTACAGTTTTAAATCCTTTTTGGTACAAAGTTGAGAACTCTGGATGACGTATTTTATTGGTGAAAGGACCTGGATTGCTGGATCAGATTTATAAAGCAAGAAAAACTGTTTGCTGGAAGTTTTATTTTTTTTTGTAGACTGGGGGTTGGGACTTTCCATCTAACAAGAGCCGCTGGACTCCAAGCTCTTTCAAGAGCAGAAATGTTGCTTCAGGTTCATTTCCACAACCCCACAGTGCTGCATTTATTATTTGCTTTTACTCACAAACTAGTTGTGGTTACAAAAAAAAAGCTTGTCTTCCAAACAAATGACATTTTATCTTTTTCTCCACAGGAGAATAAGGTTGACTGCTACTTGTGCTTTGAGGTTTGGATATGATTGAGATGAAACATCTGTTAAGAAAAAAGGTGTGGGGGGACTTTTTTCTGCTAAAAATATCATGCCTTTTTTTTTCCACCAAACTTAAAACATGTGATGAAATTCAACTTTTAAAATATAACCCTGGAGCTACTTGAAACTATAAAAGTCTCCTCAGTATCTGAGGCAAGTCAGAATTTCCACTGTTCAAGCTGGGCTTTTATGAAGAGCAGACTTTAGAAAAACCTGTAATCTGTCTAGGTAACAAAGGGCACTTGTTCTGCCTGGTGAGGTAAAACTTTGGGTTTCTGTAGCTACTGCAGCAGAAGTGGAGTTGAAACACACAAAAGCACCCTGACTGATACACACTTTGAATTTGGAACAGCAACTGGCAAAGCAACATGCCTGTCATGGAAATTGCGTCCGCAGCTCTGCATCCACACACCCCAGTGCCTGCAAGGCTCAGAGGATGGCTGTGCCTAAACTTACCCAGCACAGGGCTCAGGATTCTGACTTTGCATCTATCAGACAGGCCATGTGAATAAAACAACTGCTCCCAAACTCAGTCCCAGAAGTGCCAGAACTATTCAATCCTGTCAATGTGTGTCCACACATGAGACACTCCAAGACATGAAATCCCCATGGGCAGGAGAGAAGGGCCGCAACACAATCATGCACATGGCATCTGAAAAAAACCTTTTGCAGAAGGCTGCCAAAACACAGCAAAGGCAGCACTCAACTCAGTTGCCTGGCTCTGTCACAGGCCAGTGAAACACAAGAGAACTTGCAACATCAGGAATATTTGGGAGTTGCAGCGGAACATTTTGCCTATGAAATGCAGTGTTCTAAAGATGAGCTACAAATGAGTTCAGTATTTCATGCAAAGCCAAGGGATCTGAAGCATACATGTTGTCTTCTGAAATATCAAAGGCCAAAACTTCTTTCAATTATGAGGGAAAAAAATGGAATAATTCTAGGAACACCAGCATGACAGTGTTATCTAGTCCAAAATCTTTTACTGGAAATATGCACTAGCTCCACATGGATTAAAAAAATAAAAAATAAAAAAAAAGAAAATAAAAGAAAAGAGAGAGTCACAAGAGAGTCAGAGAAAAATGGCATTTTGAATCACTTTTCAAAAACATGTTTAATAAAACCTCCATGAACTGTGGTCAAAGCTACAAGAAAAATAACTGGTAATAATCGTTGCTGGGAAATTAAAAGTAGAAAAGGACCTTTGTTCAAGTAGAATAAATGAAACCACTGGTATTCATCATGTTTCCAGAGAGATTGTTTTCAAACTCCTGACTTGTTCCCATATTTCACTCTTTGTTCTTGGTGGTGGATGTCCTGGGGCAAAGCTGAAGCACACGATTACACTGCTGCCCTGCACAGTGATGCAGATTTGTCTCTGACCATGGGCACAGGATCCCCCCTCACAGGTACAGCCCAGTCCTGCGTGCTCTGCCAAGGCACAGCTGAGCTCACACCCAGCACAGCCAGGCAGGACAGCCCAGGCAGGACAGCCCAGGCAGGACAGCCCAGGCAGGGCTGACCCAGCCCTGTTTGGGGTTAGGGTTTGATGGGGGTGCCCCCAGGGTGGGCAGCTGGACCGGAGCTGTGCACAGCCTGTCCTCAGGGTGGCTGTGACCCAGCCCAAATGAGAGCTCACCCTCTGAGCCCATCTCACCCACTGAGCCCACCTCACCCTCTGAGCCCACCTCACCCTCTGAGCCCACCTCACTGAGGCCCAGCCCTCTCAAGCTGCATGGGCAAAGCACCAGCCTCACATCCCTGCACCCATTTCCAGTTCTGCCACAGGGCACTCTCCTCGAGTTTCTCTCACCGACGTGAGCAGCCCGTGGGGTGCCCACAGCCCGACATCCACCACGACGCCCCGCTCCCCTTGGGATGCCAAAGGCAAATCCAAGAGCCCTCCTGCCTTTGGTGGGTTCTCCCTGAGCTACATACACCCTCTTGGCCTTGGTTCTCCTGCTTCCCACATGCACCCTGATGGTCTGGCTCTCACATGCTACAAGAGAAGGAGCTGGGGAGATCTGTAGACACAGATTTTCCAAAAGGTGACTTTTTGTCACCTAGCAAACGAGTTCATGACTACCCCAGAGCTGAGAATAAAAGAATATTCTTGTTATTTTTAAATGACCACTCAGGAAGAGCATAGCTTCTCCATGACAGAAGGAAAAGTTGCCAGTCTCAGGTAGATGGAAAGAACATGGAAACCCAATATTATTATAAATACCATGCACATAATATTATTATACTTTCCATACTTAAGATATTCATTAAGGATCAACTCATTGCTTTTTTTGAGGTGCTTGTTCGCTTCCCTATTTAACATTTGGCTTTCTTCAGCTATCATAAAGAATATAGACCACTTGTAAGTTTGGAAGGCTTTCTTGTGTATTGTAGTTTGTAACTGTATCCTATTCTAAGGGACAGACATGGTTGCAGAAAATCCCAAACTGCATTCTCAGCCTTGCTATGTTGCTCCTGAGCCAAACATGCAACTTGCTCATGTTCAATGTAACAAATTTCCAGCTACATAGACTGATCTGAACACAGAGATGAAACTACTACTTACAGCAGGTATGATCTTCCCAGCCTAATGTAGAGGATTATAACCCAGAGCAGTCCCAAAGCGTGGACAAAACACATCATCTCTCACAGTCTGTTAGGCAGCACCAGTAGGAGCTGGTGGGGTGTTGCCTAGAGAGAGCAAAACTCTCCATGCAGGGAACATGCAGGACACGGGGAGGAGAGCACATGCCCTCCCCACAGCAGCTGCTCAGTGTGAGGAGGGAAGCTCACCCTCTGAGGTGTCCTAACAGCCCACTTTTCACTGCCTTTCTGTGCTCTGCTTGCCAACATGGGTGGGAGCTGTTAGACACACTGCAAAGGTTCCTTTGGAAACACCTGGAGACCACTAACTCACTACACACAGGCCACGGGCAGCGTTGGATGGCAACAGCCTTTCATCACTACTGACCTGGCTGCACTTGAAACAGCAGCTCCAGAAGTAAAAGCTTCTGATCCAAATACCAACCCCCCTCAACTGGAACAGTTAATGTTAAGAAACACTTGTACAATTTTATATTTTTTTAAATTTTTTTTTTAAAGAGCCTCATGCCGTAAGATTTTCCTCCCACTCATGGCAAGCAGCCTACCTGCTTCTTATAATTTCCTGGATCTGTGCACAACCACAGGAAAACTTCTGCTAATCCTACCAGTCTCATGTTCTTTGGTGACTTTTATTCTAACTGCCAAACTAAGCAGTTTTCTCTTGGCACTCTCCCCTGCTCCTTCCTCCCCACACCCCCACGTCCTTCCCTGCTCCTTCCAACCCACAGTAACCAGCTTATCAGCTGCCAGCCTCAGCAGGGACTTGCTGCTTGTCACATCCTGGTGCCTACTGCCAGTGGCTCACCCTGTGGCCAAAGACATTTTTCAGAGTTGTTCCATGTCATATTGAGCACTAGGAAAGGATACAGCAGAAACCCTTTGGGAGCTGAAAAAATACAGCCAGCAAGCAAGTGATCAACAGTCTGAGTGATCACACAGCATATACTCAGGCATGGCAAATCTATGGTAAGTGCACAGGATTAGCAACAAGTCATTAAAATGCAGAGTTCCCATATAACATCCCAGAAGGCTGACCACAGGAGCACTTTTAAGGTAGAATTATTAACAGTCTATTTGCAATGTCAGGGATAAATAGGTATTCTGTTTAAGAACCTGAGAGAGAAGGGACCATCATTTTCTGCAAAGCACTAAGCCTGCATCAATAGTACCATACAGGTAATAACAGTGGTGCCAACATAAAGAAAATTTGCCTGTGCAAGAGGCAATCTATACCTTTTCTATAATACACTGGAATGTCATGTATACAAAATACAAAAAATTATTTAAGCTTTAGAAAATGAGTAACTATTATAACTGAAAGCATTAACGAGGGAGAGGAACGCAATTTGAAATAACTTCCTTTTATTACCCATTCACAGTTCAGCTTAGAAAAATACATTAATTTATTACAGTTAAGAGATTAACGAAGTATGGTAAAAAGTGTCTCCCAGACAAGTAGAAGGTTAGCTAGAACTAGCTAAAATTCTTGTTCAAGTTTTCCTCTGCTGACAAGTTTATAAACAATTTGGGCCCAAGTACGACACCTTACCACCCTTCCTCTGAGCTGACAACCCAACAAATATTCTTCCAATTACTAATTTTAGAGAAAACTCAAGGAACCAAAGCCTTCACTGAATCTTTCCTGAATGGAGAGAGGAAGGAAAGGGAGTAACCTGACACGGGAGCAGCCCCACTGCGGGGTGCACTGGGGAGGGATGCTCCCCACGCCTCCCCTGCAGCCCCAGCAAGGGGAAGCATCTGCTGGGAGCCAAGGTGCTCCTGTCCCTGGGTCCAGGCAGCCTGTCAGAGCTGGGCATAAGGTCAGCCCCCTAAAACCACCAGTTCATTCTTTGTTATTGGTTCTTGTTAAAGTCAAAAATAACAACACAGCTCCTCATGCTGGAGCACTGCTAGCCACACCTCAGCTCCCATCTGACCACAGATTCCCTGGATGTGAGGGAGGAAGACACGAAGGACAGACTGCATGAACTAGTAAAAAGCTGAAAAAGATATAACAATGTTAAGAATATAATGAATTACTTTTCTGCTTTGCTGAATACAGAATGCTTTAATTGCAGATTTAAGAATTCCATAACAGCTCGTGAATATGTGAAAAGTGCAACAAGTAGCTCTTTTACAGATCTGCTAGGGTTTTTTTCAGTAACAGCATGTGCTTTGAACTCTGCTGGAGAGCTTTCTAATATTAATGGGCAAGAAGATGACCTGAATAATTTGTCCTTTCTGGTACCAGAACAGGGAACATCTTACATCTAGGGATTTAGATACATCTGTCTTGGGAAACATATAAAAAATTTGGTTTGTTGATTCAGGCCAAGCTCTGTCACTACTTTCAGCAGGGCTTTGGATATCATGTTCAGATAAGGCACCAGGAAGGCTTGGATCTTCTCCAGTCTTCTGTTGAGAGAATAATAATCAAGACATCACCCTCAGCTGACAAATGAAACAGATTGCTGTCAGTGTAAGAGACAACCCCTCTGACAGCTACAGGACTAGATTGATCTCAAGAGATGCAAGATTTCTGATTAATAGAAATTAATAGTACTTAGGTCATACTTTTCAAGAGATCAGTGACATGAGAAATCACATTATTGCATAAATAGTTGGGACAATAGGTTAGGTATCAAGGTGAAGTCCAAGACTTCACTGTGAACTCCAAAAGGCAGCTGTGTCCCACGGGGATCCAAAGAGCTTGTACTGGGACAAGAAAGAAATCACCCCTTTATACAATCAGACTGCATGGGAGGACTGCATCAGGAGTTCCTTCCTAAGCTTAACTTTCCGAAAAGTTTTTAAATGTTCAGATGATAAGATGGGGAAACCCCAGTTCATTTCAGAAAGACGTGGAGTGGTCAAGATAAGAAGGCTCTCCTGGTCTAAAAGTTTTAGCTGCAAAAATTTCTAAAGGGTCCAGGGAAAGGAGGTGATAAAAGCTCTGGAAAACCAGAGCAGGGCTCTCGAACAATTCGTTAGAAGCTTACTTATTCCTAGAAGAGCTGAGGGAGAACTGGGATGTCATTGTTGAGCACACAAATGACAGATGTCTTTCTGACACCTGCTTGTCTCCGTGGCAGAAGAGTGACTGGCTGTTTGATCCTGCACTCAGTTCCTGCCTGCCATTTCAGCTTCTCCACTGACACAAAATGGAAAATATCTCCTAATGTCTGTGCCAGCTTTTGTGACTTCTTCCAGAGCCACCCCCAATCATTCAGTTCTGGTAACCCATTATTCTAGCTGGGGACAAGGAAGAGAAAATGGGAGCTCTTTTACCCTACGTGTGAAGGGTGGGTGAAGCACATTCTTCCTGAGCAGAACCTGGGGGACAAGGGAGTTGGAGCAGGAGACACAGCCACAGCAGATTGCACAAGTACTCCAGGTCTGGCAAGTGGAAGGCTCTGAAATGCACTGAGAAATTGCCTGGAATGCAAGATGCAAACAAATCCACTACAGAACCCATATCCACATGCCCAATTGTTGTGTTATTAATGAAAGAGGAAGAAGGAAAACAGAGTAAGAGTAATATGAGACTGAGGTTTCCATTGGTATCTCTTATCTAAGGAATCAGTCTCTCAACTGACCACATAAGAGAAAATCCAAAAATTTCAATTTAGCGACTTGCCCAGCAGCAAAATCAAAGGCAGGTGGTGGATATAATAGACAATGCTGGTCAAACCGTTTCTCTCTGCACAGCACTCAATAAACAGAGTTGCCTCTATTGAGTTCTAACCTCTTGTCATGCAGCAACATTGAGTCAACAATCCGCTCTCATGGCTTAATGCTTTTGATGTTTACTTTGTTCTTTGTATAGTTCAAAAGAAAGCACTAATGCACCAGTCCTCTTACCAAATACAATCTTAATCCCAGAATCCCGAGCCTTTTGCTGTTGGCCAGTTAAGTCTGTTAAGACGAAAGGATTTGATCAAGCTTTACATAACAACACTGAAGTTAAATCCAGCAAAGAGAGTTCTTTTTATCTGTACTGCTCAGACAGCTAAGAGGGGAAAAAAAAGAGAGGGAAGGAAAAAAAAAGGTAATGAACTTGGCTATGTAAAACAAAATAAGGAATTCAATTATTTCTCTTATTGCCACTTTGTCACTCTAGTGAGAGTCTTCTAAAGAACTCAGATTTAGTCTCCAATAACGTTCCTGAGAGAGAAGGCTCTAACATTGCCCTAAACCAGAACTGTGGCACTTGCTGTGCTTTTTTTTGCAAATCTGAGATATGTTTCTTTTTCATCTCTACCATGTATTTATGAAGAAAATACAGTTCACTGATGCATGGTATTTGGGGGAGCGTGATATTTGTCATTCATGTCCTCTCCAAGCTTAGTCTAACCAACCATTTTCTGGGTTACAAATCCCTGTCTCTGAGGCTGTTGGTGATTTTGATGTTATTTTGTGACACAGGAGCACATAACCATGCAGCTCATGTGTTACACCAGTACATGTGTAAAGATCAAGAGGCAGCAAAATAGAGGCAGAACTATTTTAGACGGAAAGATCAAACTATGCTCTAGAATATTAATTACATTTTCCCACAGAAATATTTCTATGCAGAGAAGAGGTAGGACAGTTGCCATCTTGTACCTAAGAATTCAAGCTGTGCTCTATCAAAGATCTCAAATCATGTTTCAGCTTCACTTTATCTAATATTACATTTTTTTTGTGCTAGTACTAGCACAATCTTTAAAGTATGATGCAAGTAAAAAGTTACACAGAAAGGATGCTTTAGCACAATGATTGTTGTATTGTCTGATAATTGTAAGATTTTCAATATCTGAATTAAATAGGAAGTGGTTAACACTGTCCCCAGCATGGAAAGCACAGCCTGGAGATCTGAGAGCAGAAGGGATGAGGGGGACGCTTTGACAACCTGCAAGCATTTGCCTGAGCATGGGGTGGGGACAGTCCCCTTCCTCCCAGCTGGAAAGATGCCACAGAGCAGCTCTTCCCTGGTGACAGCACACAAAGCATGGACACTGCTGGTACCTAAACCTGGTCTCCACTAATCAGCTCTTTATAACAAACGAGACTCATCAGAAGCAATAATGTGAAGCTGCTCAAAGACTGAAATTGCAGTTACCTAAAAGGCTTCACACTCTAACAAAAAGAATCTTGCTGCTGACTAGTTTGAAAATATTATATATTGAACATTATGTTTATTGTTCAAGATAATGCTATACAAGAAAGAACGAGATAATTAGAGGCAAGGGAAGATAGAACGAGACAAAGAAAATGAAATTATTCACCTTGCTGACATTTAATATCCTGTTTGAAGTAATTTCTCCTAAAATTAAAATCCTACCCTATTTCCTCCTAAAGGGAGATTGGATAATACAAAATACAAAACCACTCAGCAAACACTGACTCCATTATGGTAAGTATAGTTTGCCTTTGTGATTAACAGCAGCCTACAAGCACCAGCCAAAATTGAGTTCCTATGTTATAGCACATACAAGACATGCAGTCCTTGTAAACTACAGAGATGAGAGAAACTTGGAATCCAAGAACCATGCTCTATTAACACATTGCACAGGTGAGGAACTGGAAGGCACACATTCTTAACAGACATTCTTTCATGTTCTGTTTATACAAAAGTTTCTAAAATAAGGAACAAAAGACTGGATTATAAAAGTATAGAAAATTTCCAGATTAAGCTTCACATGGTTCACTGTTGTAAATAAACTGGGCACGTTGTTTCCACTAGTGTATAATATAAATCCAGCACAATAAAAAACAGCCCATGCAACTGCCTGTTACACTAGAGAGTTTCTGAAGTCTCATTTCCTTGAAAGGAATGAGCAACAAATTTATCTCCTCCATTCACGAGCCCCCACTTGTCTCTGAAGGTGAAGGTGCCTTGGGTGTGTTCTCTGGCAGAATACAGCATCCATACTCACCAGCACCAAAGATCCTTCCCACCACCACAGTGATCCATCTCAACTGCCTGATCAGAGCAGATGAGATGGAAAGAGAAACTGTCTGAGGCAATAATGATTCCATCCATATTCAAGAAAAATGTGTTGAGTAAGAGTCTCCAGTCATTAGAAATTAACGTGGGAGTTTCTAAGGCTGGTTTGTGTCACCCAGAAAGGAGTGCAGTGTCCCACTCAACCCACTGCCAACAGTTTCACTCATTTGCCACCTCTGCCAGGGACAGTGACATCCACCACTCCTACCAATGTCATAAGTAGCTGGAGAAAATGATGAGACCCTGAATTAAAGCACTTGGTCCCTGTGATTCAGCTGGGTGACTTTTTCTAATACAAGTAGTACTAGATACAGAAATAATACCCTATTTCCATCTTAACAGTTTTTTTCAGGTAAATGACACATCAGTAGATCAAGAACTGCACCCTAAATATATGAATTCTTACACTTATTTATTCACTAACTTACTCCAATACTCCTTTATATTAGTCAAAAAAATGTTCTTTAAATACCTTCTAGATGAAAGTGTTCATCACCAAAAGTGTCTCTGTAGCCTTCCCCAGATAAATCCTGTTTAAAACAAAACAAAAAAAATTAACTACAAATATACTACATATAAATTGTTAAGGTGTTAACAATATGTATTTATTATTGCCAGAATTAATTTAAATCATGAATGAGAACACAGAAACTGTTTTCCAGGAAAGAAGTCAATCACCTTGCTAGTGGTAATCAATGTATTTGGTGCTATTTTACAATGCTCTGGACATACTTCTGGACAAAAATTTAGTGAATACGAATTGATTATATAGGGGAAATAAAAAGAAAGATAATATTTAAATAATTTCATAAAGTATTATTTAACATTTCAATGTTCCTTCAATCAAGCAAGATTTAAAAACTCCAAATGGAAATGATAAAGGAGAAATAAGCCCTTCACTAACCAGAGAGGAATGTTATCACTTGGTTCCACCAACAAACAGAAAACTTCCGTATGCCAGAGGTCACCCAAGAAAAGCAGATACCAGATTCTGACAAGCTGCCTGAGCCTTCAGCTCTGAAATTAATGAAATTCTGTCAGCCCCAGTATGTCTAGAACAATACAGAAGCAGATGCCATAGATATGCAGATGAATTTATCTCACTCCCAAAAAACATTTCTCCAGTGGTGCTGAAGTAGTTATAAAGGGCACCAGTGGGATTTGGAGCTAATCCCAGTTACAAAGACCCTGAAGAGCATTCTCACTCTCTTATTAACAAACCCTCCCAGCTCCACCACCCCAGCCCAGCTAAACCACAAGCAATGGCAGCTCTCCTCCTGCCCTGGCTGCTCTCAGCCATTCCAGAGCTTTGGCAGCACCACAGTGTCACCCACCCTACACTGCAGCCCCTGGATTGTCCCCAAACCCACTCTGCCTCTGATAAAGTTATGGTGACAAAGAAGGATATGGCCTAAAACACTGGCGTGCTGCACTCACAGCCATTCCTGCCTCTGCCAGAACACACCAGCAGCACAGCCAGAATTCTCAGCATCAACCTGTGGGCTAGAAGCTGACCTTGGAGAGCTTTTAGTACAAGATAAGGATAAGGGAGTAACCCGTGAAAATTAATGTCTGGTTGTATTCATTAGCTTTACTGTTAAGGAATTCGATCGTGATAAAGGCAGTTCACCTCTTTTTCTTGAAAAAGCTGGCAGAGGTTCTTTACCTTCCACATGCCCAAATGTTATTCTTTGAGATTAGTTATAACAGAGTAACTAAGCCACAAAAGTATATCTTAGGAATTCTTCAGTATCAATTTCTGCAACAGCATGTTAAAAATTAGATTTCACTAACAATACTGGATACCTAGCCCAGAAACCCTGAAAATACTGAAATACTGCCTCTTCACAATCACATCCCCTGAAGTAAAGCTGACTTGCAGGACAAATGTCTCTGAGAAATGCTGGCAAACCAGCCTGGGATGCTGGGATACAGCACAGCACAATGCTGCTAAGGTAGAAAAATCACAAAAAACCACTTTTGTTCCAGTAAGAAAACTCTCTTTTTCTGGACATGTGCTAATATCAATCATAATATCAATCATTACCTTAAAAATTATGAAAGGAACAGACAGAGAATGAAAAGAAGACACAAAATATTGGCATGACGCATTATATTGCTGCAAGATGATGATCTTTCCGGGACCATCTAAAAGTTAGTATACTTTTGTTTGATCAAATTCCCCAATGCCACAATTTTCCATGAAGTTGTGAGAGCATAGCCCTGCCTACCCCCATAGATAATGATACATAGAAGTCACTCTGCTCTCCCACAATGTTAAATATTGAAAAACTGTTTTGTGTGGGGTTTTCTGGTGTTGGAATTCCCACTCTCCTTGGAAAAAAAATATTTTCTGTTAACCTGATCAGCAAATATGTAATGGGTAGGTACTTGTGGTGCATCTCTGAGAATACTATCTAGATGGTAGCTTTCCCCTCCTAAAATTTTAGCTAAGCAAGCATTGCATCTGGGTATCAAATATTGCCTGTTAAAATTATGTCACTAATCTCATGCTCTACAAAACTCACAAATCATTAATTGTTGTGATTTTTCATATGTCAAAAGACATCACTTAAAAACAAGCATGCATTTGTTGATGAAAAATGCACTATCAAGTAACTCAAAGGAAAAGAGTGGAAGACAGGGAGTGTAAAACAGCAGAGTGAAGCATTAATATGCATTACACTAGTTTCCTTATTTCCTCACTTTTAATCATAACATGGGTCTTAAGCAAATATGTTTTATATTCCAGTCTAGTTTCACTCCTTCTCTAGCTCCTAGTTATTTAAGCTAAAGTAGTAACTTAATGCAAGCAAATTTCCAGTAAGTGTTTCTGCCTTAAACCAAATAATTATAAATTAACACATTCTAAAAAGTGGTTTTCGTGCTGTTGAACCACAATATAACTGTTAGAACATAAATTGACAATCCATCCTGAAACTGATGAGAGTACCATCTGAACATTTAGTGACACATTTAAGCAGACTTCCTCAGCTCCCATTCAAAGGTATTCCTCTGTGGAAGATTCTGACATGTATTATCTTAGACAGACACCTATCTGAGAAGGGTGTGGGCAACTCTTAAGATTTTACAGGAAAAAAATGCAGGAAAAAAATATATACTGTCTCATTCATCTTATCATCATTAACTTTTCTGTCAAAAAAACCTGTGAGAGAGTTACCTGGATATTTTTAGCACTACTGAGATAGATGTTGTAGCTCGGATAAAACACCAGAATGCAACTGCCTGAGAAAACATTTCTGGGCAGTGCATGTGAACTCACACAACAGAAAAGTATAAGAGCTGAGCAAGCATTAGAGAAAACAATTCTGACTGCAGCTCATCCTGCAAAATCTTCTCCCAGTAACCCACAGAAATTGCCTTAGAGTGGATAAAACAGTGCATCCACCCCAGCAACCCAAACTCATAAAGTGGGCTAGAGTGAAAGAAAGGGCCAATGGGTAAAACAGAACATGCAGCTCAAGAAATTCTAGTGGGAGGCAGCACTACAGCCAGGTAGGAATATTTGACACTGGGGAAAAGTGTGTTCAAGCACAAAGAGCACACGGGCTGGAGGGGATGGCAAAGCCAGGAGCAGCTCTGCATTCAGCCAGGCTCTGCCACAGGGCCCTCAGCACAGCCAGGGCAGGAGCAGTGCCCCAGAGCAACACACTGGGGTCACAGGCACTGGTACCTCACTGTCCTGACACCAGGCTGTAAATCACAGCACTGCCTTTCCAAACTGCAACACTGAGTCATGAAACAACCAGAACCAGATGTACCCCGTGAAATACTATATAAATGAGGTCAGCTAGCACTTGAAGGAATAAAGAAAAGAAACATTTACACAGAAGGATTATTCCAGCATGCCACTGCTATGGGTTGCTGAACAGGAACCCATCCAGAGGAAGTGTCTCTGCCTCACCAGGAGTTTCCCAGATAAATAAGTTGGCTGCTGTTAGCTACCAACACAACTCTCAGGGAATGACTAAGACTCAGGCTCAAACATGAGCTCCAAAACCCAGAACAGCTGACTGCCTGGCCTGGGTGGAAAGGACCTTGTGCCCCAAACATCCCGCTCTGATAGGTGCCGCTGTTCTCAGCTCAGATTTAAGAGGGTGGGGGTGGAGACAAGAGTTAATTAGTGCAACTCCCTGGAAAATTTGCTGAGTATATACATACATGAGGAGAAAAACAACCTTTAAAAGCTCCCACACCCCAGGGCTTCTATTCAGTCGGGTACAAGTCCAGCAATCGTCACTCACTTCCCACCTTTGCTGTGCAATCAGACATCAATGAATTCTAACTCGGTGGAAATTTGAATTTTTTAACTTCAACTTCAGCCCTAACTGCCCTGTGCAGTCCTGCTCCTGATACAAGCCTCTGGAGACAAAGGCCAGGCTCCCACTCTGGGGCTTCTGGCTATTGACTTCCTTCTCACCAGCCATCTGAAAATGCTGCAATCCAAATACTCACCCTTCATTCTGCCTGCATCACCTTTGCAGGCTCCCTTTCTGCTTCTGCCTTGAGGTTAAGCTCCTCGAGTTCCCCTGCCAGGCTCTGGGCAGGTGTATTTGTGGTCTCATCCCCTTGTCCTGCCTCCCAGTCCCTGCATCCACCAGTTGCTCCAACCTTGCTCCCCACTATTTCCCCCTCCCTGTCCTGGCTCTGCCTTTCCATGTCACCCCCACAACACCCAGCACATTTATGGCACACAAGAGCCAAAGCTCCTGATTGCAGCCAGAGTGTGCATTTCAGCATCCTGTGCCCGACCTAACACACTGCTCAATGCAGTTTTGCTCCAGTGTCAAGTACAGACAGATACATCCATACATTTATTAGATATCTCAAAGGATAACCTTTGATTTAAGTGGGTTATCATGATAACAAGCACATTTTTAAAGTCTGGGCCCCCCGACTCCTTGTATTACATCTCAAGTCAATATTGAGTTAATTAACATTTTTCTAAAAGGTGTTGCTCTTCTCAAGTAGAAACAAGTTGCTTTACCTCTCTCCTTCTTCAAACACCTCATTAAAATGCTTTGATTTAGCCTTAAGATACTGAATTTTCCACATTTTTGGCAGGAAATATGCACATATTTCCTGTTTAATTAAGTTTTTGTTGAAGAATCATATATACTTTATGACAGAATGACAAATCATCAACCAAAAACCTTTCCTCCCTATTTTTGATCATCTGACTAAAACACGAGTTTTTCTCTTCTCATATTGATGCAATAAAGTTTTGGAATGAGCGAAGTTGAAGAAATGCGTTTCACAACAGGACTACAAGGGACAAGATGTGTGGTAATTCTAATGTCTTGTGTAGATTTTAAATGGTTTTAAGGTCACAAGAAGGCTGTGTCACCTATGCACAAACTTCAATTCTTGATGCAGAGAGCACAATTCCCAAGAAACAGAGGCTCAAGAGAATGTAGATGCCCTTTGGCCTTTCAACCAAACCAGTGAGGGCCTGTCAGGTGCCAAGTGGCCATTCTGAATGTTTCAGTCTCACTTGCAGGAAGCAAGTTTCCAAAATAAGTCTGATTTTCATACAGCAAGTGCTTAGCAGACTGTGAAAATGTGAAAACCTCACCTCTTGAAGATGCTTCAGGAAACCCATCCAAATCCCAAAGCAGTCATTTTCCTTTTACTTTATTTTTAGTCTCGTCCAGACTTGAAGAGAAAGAGGAAAAAGGCTTTCTAAAAACAGTTGGTGGAAGGAACCTTGTTCCCCTTTGGGCATCTGAAATTTCCCATGGACTGGAAACACAGCCATGTGTGACTATCATCACCTCAAGCCTAGGCTTCAGCACTAGGAATCCTACTGACACCTCAAACAATGGTGTCGTGGTTTTTAGGCTGATGTAAGTGGAAGCAGATAGCCAATTATCCTGAGGAGGTCATCATTTTTTAAATATATGTTTATAGCCAGACTTAAAACTTGAAAACCAAATAAATAAGGAAATAAATATATAAACTGCTCATAGTCAGACATATGTGGGGAGGATATTGTGCCAGGCCAGCAGCTTCCATGCACAGGTTCCCATGCAGTCAAACATGCAGCATAACAGGTATTTAAGCACACAATTTCGTAAGTGCAATCACTGCTTACAGAGAAGGATGTGCTTTGGGCATGCATCTGGAAGTCTCAGCATTTGGAAATGAAGAGTTCATTGTAATATTGTCTTTCAAAAATGTTTGAAGATCCCCCTGACAAGGTTTTTCAAATAAACAATACACTCCTGTATTACAGTATTTTATTTAGGACAAGAGCTTCCTTTCCTTCTCTGTTCATAAGTAATCTATAAACCCAGGGTCTTACACAGATAAAAGCATATATGCCAAGCCTCACCATAATGAAAATTGAAACAAGACTGAATACAAGTAAGAATTAAACATGCCATACAGAGAAACACTATAGAGCGATACACATTTATGCCTTGTTTTAAGCCTAATATTATTCTTCTACAGCATATTTCCCTTTTTCTTCTGTGATCATGAGGTCTTATGTTTTTGAAGTTTGCCATTCTGGATAATTTAATAATAAAGAGAATTCAGTAGGATGTAACATTCTGTAGAGAATACATAAATTGTCTCATACTTGAAGAAGTCAAGGTCTAATTTTTAGACCTGTATTGAAATACACACTGCAACTGCAATATTATAGACTGTTCAGCAGAAGAAACAAGCTCAACATTTATAATGTTTTCTTTCTCTGAAATAAGAACCTGTGCTCTGTCATTACAGAAGGGTTTTTCTTCCTCCACCATGCATTGAAGCTTCTCTCAGATAAAATTTCATCATATAATCACAGCAGGTAGAGTTCCTAAGAAAACAGACTTTTCCTCTAAGATCCATGATAGATGATCTTGGATGGGTTTAGCTGCTGTGGCTTAGGATTTCACTGCCTTTATCTGCCTTGTTGGCCTCTGTGCTCAAACTTATGGTCTTCCTAACAGAGAGAGCAGGGCACAACGGGTCTCATACCACAGATACCAAAATTTGTCCCTTGGCACCTTAGCATAAAAATCACACTAATCTACCAGCTCCAAAAACAAAATGGTGAAACACAAACGCCTTCAGTTTGGCTGCCTCTGTTGTCTGGGAGCAGTAACTCCCAGCCATAACAACATGGCAACACTTTGAAATCACACATCTGTATCCACCAGTTTGACAGAACTGGCACTCCCGCAGTCTCATCTCACAGAAGTTACCTGTAGAGCAATTCCAGCTGCTCGTAAAATACTGTGATGATAAAGACAGGATGGGGAAAAAACCCTCCACTATTAAACTTCAGTCACAAAGGATCATGGACTATTAGAGGCTTGTGAGGCAGAAAACATCCCCAATGCCTTTATATCCTGTTACAGGCCCTCAGATGGGTACCAGGAGCAGCTGTTGTATGATACACTTCTAAGGCTAGCCCATTCATAGGAATATGAACATGAGCCTGCTGAAGAAGTGAACATGGACAGCAGATGGACACTTGCACAAATTCCTTCATAATGCACACCTGAATAAGAAAGGAGACATGGTACTTTTTGTTCCAGGTTACTATCTACATGCAGCTGAACCTCTTTTGCCCAAAACAAACATGTGGACCAGGCTTTCCAACAGGATGAAACACAAATCCTTTCTCCATATTTCTAACCTATTTCTTTTCACCAGCCTGTGGAAATCAGGTAGTGACAACAATGAAACATTCTTTACAAGTATCTTTGTCACCTCTACTGTAGTGGGCAAATGAGCATCCTCTTTCAGTGGTCAGCCACTGCAACCTGCACCCAACAGAGGCTACCTGCCTGCTCATTTAACTCATTTAACTGTATATAAATATATAGAGGAAAAAAAAGGACCAGAAATAATAGATTAAAATACTAAGAACTTTTATCCAATGTATGTTAAGACCTGTAGATACTCAGAAGATAATTTAGGGTACACTTTTATTTAGATTCTTCCAGTTTCAAGAAGAACATTTTTATGATGTTTTAATCCTGGATTTCATGGATATTTATAAACCCTTTCTAGGTGTTTGCAAAGTGACATCTTCCATTAACGCTATTATTGGAATTCTGTAACTATTAAGGCTTCTAATTTTTAAGGTGATAGGATAAAACAGTTTTTCAAGGACTTCTGCCAGATAAGAGATCATATAATTGAAAGCAACTGTTAGAACAGATGTACGGAATCAGCAGTTACGTTCCTACTGAAGGGTCCAGCCATCTTCAACTAAAAAAGCTCATCAGTCTTTTGAGATTAAATAGAGCTGAAACAAGAAATGACTGCTTTTTGCTATATTTAAATTCACTTTGAAGCTACTTCAGAAGAATAAATGAACTCACTCTACAGACTGAGCTATTTACCGTACTTTGTTCTAACTATCCTCTAATCCCCTTGCTGGTTGGAAAATCAATTGTCCCATGTTCCCCAAGATCTTGTCTTCAACATAGATTATACTGAGGAACATATCCAAGGACATGAACGAAAGAGGACAAATCTTCATCTTCCTTTCAGCCTGGAGAAGCTCAGTAACTTCCCTGAATTGCTTATTTTGGTCTTCTTCACCACAGCAGACAGATGGGCGTAGCTAAGTAATAAATCTGATTTTCTGTTCAGTGTCCTTTCATGATAGATTTGGTTCCCAAGAAACTAACAGACAGGCTTAAGTGCACGGAGGTGATGGTATCCAGGCATGCACTGGGAAGCAAGCTTGCAGAAACGGCTACAGAGCTTGAGGACAGAACAACTTGCTCATTTCAGATGTGATCACCAACTTCAGTGCTCATTCCAGCTTCAACATACTGCATTCTGAACCTTTCTTGTGAGAACAGCCTGTGTCTTCCTGTATGGCTCAGGTTTTCATACAGCACAAGGGCTTAAAGCTCCCCTAGAATGATAATCAATGCTCCTCTATTATGTTTATAGCTCTAAGGCTTTTCCTGCTAATGGATGACGTATATTTATGCAGCTGGAGGAAACCTGGATTCAATAACTGCTCCACCACAGACTCACTGTGTGGTGTAGGGTAAATCACTTAAATCTCTCTGTGCCTTCATTTTTCAACTGTAAAGCGGAATTCTTGATGCCCACCTTTGCAAAGAGCTCTGAATCCTCAGGATGAAAACATTCCCTGCTAAATAATATTACCTTGTTAGGAAGCACAGGTGTGTGACCCTGGACACATATGCTAATGTTGAGCCATAAATCTGTCAACAGGAGGTGCTGGCAAAACAGATGGTTCACATTCCTGTTTAAACCACCTCTTTGTCCCCAGAGCCCAGGTATGTCAACTAATCATTTTATAACTGGTCGGGGTTTTAATGGGCCAGGAAGTCCCAGCAAAGCACAATGCCATCAACATTAAGGGTAAAAACAGAGCCAACAGGAGGGAAAGACAGACATGGAGATTTCTTTTCTCCTCTGTGACCTAGCATGTAGGACAAGCACTGTGAGGCTCTGCAGAAAAAGATAAAAAGAAAAGCAGAACCTATCTCCACACATTCCTGTAAGCAGCCCAGCATCTGTGGCCATGCCTGAATGGTGACTGATGCTGAATACATGGAAACAGACACATGTTTTTTAATTACAGGCAATAAAAAACACAGACACACACCGTTTAAAAACCTGATTTAGATGAACAATTGCACGTTGATTCACAAGGGTGCCAGGAGGATTACAAGCAGACAAAAAGTTCCCTTGTAAACCATTTTTTTTAAACTTAAGCGTTGTCTTTATTATTAGAAATTCCAATTCCCTATCTCAATAGCTGAAAACCGAGCATATGGCATTTTCCTTGAAAATGTTAATGCAGCAACAAGGGCTGGGACAGGATTTGGGCTGCAGGCTGGTCAGGTAGGTGACAGAGAGTGCTTGGGCTGGCAGGCCAGGGCAGGGCAGAGCAGGCAGGCAGAGCAGGCAGGGCAGGGCAGGCAGGCAGGGCAGGGCAGGGCAGGGCAGGGCAGGGCAGGGCAGGGCAGAGCAGGCAGAGCAGAGCAGGCAGGGCAGGGCAGGGCAGGGCAGGGCAGGCAGGGCAGGGCAGAGCAGGGCAGGCAGGGCAGGGCAGAGCAGGGCAGGCAGGGCAGGGCAGGGCAGGGCAGGCAGGGCAGGGCAGAGCAGGCAGGGCAGGGCAGGGCAGGGCAGGGCAGGGCAGGGCAGGGCAGGCAGGGCAGGGCAGAGCAGGGCAGAGCAGGCAGGGCAGGGCAGGGCAGAGCAGGGCAGGCAGGGCAGGCAGGGCAGGGCAGGGCAGGCAGGGCAGGGCAGAGCAGGCAGAGCAGAGCAGGCAGGGCAGGGCAGGGCAGGGCAGGGCAGGCAGGGCAGGGCAGAGCAGGGCAGGCAGGGCAGGGCAGAGCAGGGCAGGCAGGGCAGGGCAGAGCAGGGCAGGCAGGGCAGGGCAGAGCAGGCAGGGCAGGGCAGAGCAGGGCAGGCAGGGCAGGGCAGAGCAGGGCAGGCAGGGCAGGGCAGAGCAGGCAGGGCAGGCAGGGCAGGGCAGAGCAGGGCAGGCAGGGCAGGGCAGAGCAGGGCAGGCAGGGCAGGGCAGGGCAGGGCAGAGCAGGGCAGGCAGGGCATGGCAGGGCAGGGCAGGGCAGGGCAGGGCAGTCAGGGCAGAGCAGGCAGGGCAGGGCAGGCAGGGCAGGGCAGGGCAGGGCAGGGCAGGGCAGGGCAGGGCAGGGCAGGGCAGGCAGAGCAGGGCACAGCAAGCAGGGCACAGCAGGCAGAGCAGGCAGCCTTGCTGGCCCGTCTGCCACGCACATTCCCATAAATGGAATTGCAGGGCCAGCGGCCCACATCAAAGCACGGAGTTTAGCAGATTTCCCCTTCCCCTCCCCCTGAGTCTTTGAGACGGAGACTTCATACTCCAGAATTTAATATCTTTTTCCTCCCTCCCCCCATCAGCCCCTTTGTCTGTGTCTCTGTTCTCTAAGAGCTAACAGATGTTGATGCCATATAGTTTCAAAGAAAACTTTTGATGCCCACATAACTCATTACAACTAATATATTCCAAGAATGCTTGTAGCTCAGGAAACACTGGGGTGAAAAAACAGAGGCGAGGGGGCAAATGGCTACACTGAGTAAGCCTTGAGAGAAAATAAATAGTTCACTTCAAAGTCATCAGGGAATTCTTTAACAAGCTCTTTCTTCCGCAAAACACAGAACAAATTCAGCTGAGCCTAGAATTCCCAAAGGAAAAAAATAAACCCAAACCCCATACAAATGGCAAAGCAGGGGGAAGCATCTGAGAGGTCGCCTGGCTCACCCATCAACAAAGTGCAGCATTCTCAAGGTTCGCTATTCCCAAGCAACCTGCACTGTGCCAGGGCACAAAAGCACCACCGAAAAGCAGAAACTGTCAACAATAACACAGGGAGCCCTAGAGAAAACTAACCCTGTCCCTCTGCACCAAATGAATGCAGATGGCAATGAGATTGCTCAGTTCATGGAGCACTGTAAATCAGCCTTAAACACGAGGAGGACATGTCATGAATGTCACAACTGAAAACAGAAACATCCCCTCATTTAGCAAAAGCAGGTGATTGCATTTTTTTAAGGCAGGCAGGTCTGTGTTCTTAGCTGTTTTCTAGGATTACATCTAGGATACAACCCCCCATAAATTTTGCTAGCAGGTCTCCTCCTCTCCTCTGCTGCTTCAGCACACAGCTGCATCCTCCCCTCCGTTTGGTGAGAAGCCCCCCAGGAGTCACCAGGGGGGTAGAGAGAGGGGTTGAGAAAAAGGGGGAGGGCGAGAATGCGATTACATCAATTTCCACAGCAGGGGGATCAGATTGCATCATTGTACACAACTTGAGGCCCACTCTTTTATCCCTGATGCAGGCAAATTTCCCACTGAAATCAGTGGGAGACTGGTCTGTGCGAGGACTGCAGAATTGTGTGTTCTGTGATCACAGAATTAAAAAGCAGTAGGAAGCCACACCTGGCAGCACCTCTCTCGGTGGTTCTCTGCCCTCCGTCGGGATGGATATCAAATCACAACAAACAAAAATGTAACACTGATGTTAAAACCCTTCTCCCCTCATACACAAACTCCTAAAAATCCACCACTGCAGTTACTGTATAAAAGTCTGTCTAAAGTTCTCTCCACCGTACTGCAGATTTCACACAAAGCAAGTAACAATGAGAAAGAAAATATCAGGGGGAGGTATGCATTGACATCTCTCATCTAACAACTAGAAAGCAAAGAGTTTTAAAGGTTTTAAACAAGCAGGTGCATTCTACAGCTTGTTTTTTTTCCAGAGGTTTTGTTGGAAGAGGAGAAACAAAGACAGCCCTACTGCAGCAGCAACAACAACCCATGGTCTCTTTCTGAACCGTTCAAATACAGAACACAATATGTGAAACATTACTTTTTCACTGCTGCTAACTTGCAAGCATCACTCACATCTGCATGAGCATTTTCCTTGTAGCAGCTCAATAGTCTCCCCACTTTAGCTGCTGCTAATCCCATTCCCACCTTCTTTGCAAAATAATTATCCCTCAAACACACTGGTAAACAGCTTAGCAAAACCAGAACTAAAGTTCTTTAGAAGATTTGTTGAGGATAAAATGTGGTTCCTCATAAAATGATTCTTTATTATCTCTCCTGCCTTACTGGGGATAGATTGTTTCCTCTAGGGAATCACAAGAAAGGCATCCTCAAGCCTTGTGGCTTTGTAAGTTAAATACCTTGTTACTGAGGTCATCCACCACGCTTCAGAGCATTAGGAAGCTTCAACAGGAGGGCAGGGAGCAGAGCTGCCCAGGTAACCCAACTCTAGTCTGTGGCTGAGTGGGGCCAAGGTGGACAAACATCAGGAGAAGACAGGGAACGACACAGAAGTATCAAACACTACTGAGCCCTCAGGGAATCAGAAGATTTGGAATTCTATTCCATAAATTCAAAGCCTTACCAAACTCTCAAAATAATGCACCTTTAGGATCAGCAACAGAAAGGCTAAGGAAGACAGATTAATTCTGCAAAATACTAAGCTTCCTCTCAAGAAACACCAATAGAAAAACATAATGGAGCCTCACAAATATGGACAGTTCTTGTCCTCAAACAAAGGAATTGAACTTGCAGTGACCCAGCCGAGCCTGGGTTGCTGACGCACCAAGGGAGGTAACATTTATAGGACCTCTTTCAAAGGCTCTTTTTGCCGTGTTCTCCTATTTCCATTAACAAGAATTACTGTATTACTTAGCAGTACTGCATTGCTTAGGCATTACCCTTCTGCAGCACACCCTGGCAGGGAGCACTGCCTGCTCCTCACGGTGCCATGCAGACACACAGAGCCTCCCCAGCCCAGGGAACACACTCTAAAAGGTACAAGGGGGTTTATTTCTGCAGTAGAGCAGATCCCACCGAGCTCTGTGGAGTGACCAAGCCCAGAGAAAGGTGCATGCACAGGTCTTGGGCAGAGAAACCAAATCATTCAGCCCAGGGTCCACGAGTGCACAGGTAGTTCAAGATCAACCCCCGTGCCAGGGGTGTGTCTCCAGGCACAATGTGATGTATGATTTCAGGTACACTGAGGGTACCTGACAACAGCTGGCCTTGGCATCACTCCACACAAAATGGGAGAGGCCAAAACCAGCACTGTGAGAAGCCAACCAAACCAAAGATACGGGATGTTGTCAAAAGCCTCGAGAGCAGCATTTCCACACTCTGAGCACATCAGCAGGGCTAACAAGTCCTCAGTGTGCTCCCCTTGGAAAGGTACAGCCCCCCTTCACACAGGTGGCAGAGGAAACACTGCTCTGTGACTAGCACAGAACACTGGGACTAAAGTAGAGTCACTTGGGATCACAACAGACATTTTCTCTTCCCATAGAGGGTGGGAAAAAGCTGAAAGAGAAATTTAGGGTTCTTCAATCTCATCACCAGTCCACAAAGCCCTCAGCATGTGACTGTGACAGAAACTGGAGTTTTAACAGTCTCATCAGGTTACCATCCCGCCTTTCTTTTTTAAACTATTTTAACTCCATCTTTGTGACAAGGTTTTGTACTCATTTGCTATGATTTATAACATCTCCTTTAAACATAAAGGCCCGTGGAAATCCTTTACAATGTTTATACAATTTTTAATGTTTTCCATGAGGACCAGACACATTTGGGAGTGGAGGGAGGAAGGATGACAACTCAGTGCAGATTATATGGAGAGCAGCAGGCTTGACTGGCCCCATGCATCTATTAAAGGGACAGCAACAATTTAAAATTCACATTTGCCCAGAAAAGTTTTATGTAGTCCTGTGTAAACACCAGAAAGGCATTAAAGGAAGAAGAAAGTCTCAGCATTTCCAGACGGTTCACTTGGACTTTAGAAAGATTGTTTCAATTCGAGCCTGGTGCTGCTTTTAATATGCTCCATTAAGAAAATCACAAAAGGATGAGTGGTGCAAATAATCACGAAAACAAAGGAAAACAAGCATTTTGGATTAGTTTTCTCCTCCAACAAGGACAGGACTTTACAACCCCCAGCTACCTTAATTTAAATTTTTAAATATAAATTAGGGGAAATATTCTATCAGGGTTATTGCTAGCATCTTGGTTGACATTCTTTTCATGTCAAATGCTTTTTAATGCTGCTAATTTTTAATAGCTTGCATTTAAAGAATTAAATAAAATTAACGCGAACAGATCTTTCTCACTAGGCACAACTCTTAATTTCAGTCAGAAAAGTCTGTCAGGCAGCCCAGATTACATCAACAGCTTCATGAGCTCATGACACACCAGCAGCACAGCACAAATTGTTGCCCAAGCTATCCTGGCAGGACATGCAAACCTTGATTTTGATCCCAGTTTTGCCCCAGTCTCACATTTCTCTAACTGCAGCAGAAAATCAGAGTGGCTGGAAATAAAATTGTGCCTTCACTGGACATTCAAGACCAACTCGTTTTCTAGTCAGTTATAGCATCAATATCAAAGTAAATTTTTAACTTAAATTGAAATCTCTTTCTATTTTTTCCACAAGCAAAATATTTAGAACTCTGGCCTAGAGAAAGATAAAAGGAGCCAATCTCCCCTTTAATTTACCAAGCAAGCCTGGGCTTTGACTCCTTTTTTGATGGGAAGTCAAAACGTCTGACTCCAATCAGTTTGTATAAACCAGCTTTTGTTTTTCCTTTTACCCAAATGACTCCACTCTTAAGGATTTATTGTAACTGGATTGCTTTTCTACCCAGCAGGGAGCTGCAGCACTAGCAAAGCTGTTCCACACAGTAGGTTTTCCGCTGATTGAATTTCTAGACTTTCAGCTCTTCGGAAATGTTTGCTCTTGTACAAGCTGTCAGAGGGAAATTGTGTGCAGTCGATTTTGTCTCAGCTAAAGCCAGGCGGGGTTCCATACGCAGCCAGCCAATGTGAAATTGAAAGAGGGAGGATCAATCAAATTGCAAAGGAAAAAAGGTCTCAGCACAAACAAATAAAAAATCCCAAAGAAACAAACTATACAACAAAAAAAAGGGCAGAGGGAAGCAGATGAGAATGAAAACCATTCCTGCAAATAGGTGCATTAAAAAGAACCAACAACATCCTTTTTTAAAAGGAAAGCTTTTATTTAAAAATCACTAAAACAAGCGCTTGGAGCTGTATGAAGAGGTTGTTCCATTAACCATGCACAAAGCCAACACCATTATATTGCTCCCACTCCAAGCTGCTGCACAATCCCTCATCCCTGGAGCAGCCCACGCCAGCAGCAGTGCCCCGCTGTCAGTGAGTACCACAGCACAGACACAGACACAGACACAGACACAGCACAGACACACAGACACATACACAGCACAGACACACAGATACAGACACAGCACAGACACACAGACACACAGACACAGACACAGACACACAGACACAGACAGACACAGCACAGACACAGACAGACACAGACACAGACACACAGACACAGACAGACACAGACACAGACACAGACACACAGACACAGACAGACACACAGACACAGACACAGACACAGACACACAAACACAGACACACAGACACAGACACAGACACAGACACACAGACACAGACACAGACACACAGACACAGACACAGACACAGCACAGACACACAGACACAGACACAGCACAGACACACAGACACAGACACACAGACACAGACACAGACACACAGACACACAGACACAGACACACAGACACAGACACACAGACACAGACACAGACACAGCACAGACACACAGACACAGACACAGACACAGATACTGACACACAGACACAGACACAGACACAGACACAGACACTGACACACCGACACAGACACAGATACAGCACAGACACAGACACACAGACACAGACACAGACACAGACACAGACACACAGACACACACAGACACACAGACACAGACAGACACACCACAGACACAGACACAGATACAGACACAGACACAGACACAGACACAGACACAGACACAGACACAGACACAGACACAGACACACAGACACAGACACAGACACACAGACACAGACACAGACACACAGACACAGACACAGACACAGACACAGACACAGACACAGACACAGACAGACACAGACACACAGACACACAGACACAGACACAGACACAGACACAGATACACAGACACACAGACACACAGACACAGACACAGACACAGACACACAGACACAGACACACAGACACACAGACACAGACACAGACACTGCCCCACGGGCTGCTGGCTCTGTGGAACCAGGAGCACACACTGGGAAGGTGCAGGAAGCCACTGGAAAGCCCCTCAGCTGCCCTTCGTGTCACAGAGCATAGAGGGGGATTCAACAAGAAGGGTTTTCCAGGTATCACGTTCCCAGGACCCTACAAAGCCACCTCCACTCCAAGTGGCTCATTGCCATTCTCTTGCCACTCACGGGGTCTAATGGTGCCAATTGTCTGCTCCTGAGGTCCTGTTCTGTGGAAATGCAATAACTGACAGGGCCAAAAGAGCACACGGGGGCCAGCACAACCAAGTCAAAAGCAACTAGCAGAGATTAAGACATCTGTATTAAAGGTCTCAAAATCTGAGTATTAGCAACACTTGCCTGTGGGCTGGTCTGCAATAGCTCATATTTCTAACTCATCTGCAAGGAAAAATTTTGGTTTTAACTGCATTGCAAGGAACAGAAACGCTTTTAGACATAAACCAGTGCTTCCAAATGATATAGTAACCCATGAATGTCACAGCACAGATGAGCATTGGATTGGGAGTCTCTGCCCTGCCAGCAATGGGCAGATGATCCTCACAATATTTAATTACACCATAACAGAACCAGGAGTGGTTGCACTGACACCAGGCACACCATCTTGCCTCTCTGCTGAGGGTTGTGTTGTGACAACCCTGTGTTAGAAAAGTTGTGTCACCTGTTTTATCTTTTTAAGAAATATTTACATCTAGAGAGTCACTCTCTTTAGACATACAGTGGAAATCAAAAAGTCATACAACAGGGGTTTCAGGGGTTTGTTTTAAATTACTGACTTGACCTCAAAATAATTTTAAGTCCTATTTCTTTGCACTACTCTGGACTTATCCTCATGTGTAAATTCAGTAAGTAGCCAGGCAGTGCAGCAGTATCCTTATTGTCCGCAAGGACAGTCAGTCTATCTTTTAAATATATAATGGGGAAAAGCACCTTGCAAAAGATCTTTGTTAGAGCATTCCAAGTGTCTGCAACAGTGACTGGTGAAGAGCCTCAGTGACGGTGCAAAAAGGAACCTTCAGTTTACTGTGCACTGTCTTTTCTGAGAAGACGCTGTGCACTGAGAGGATGACATCCATCATAAAACAAATAATAATAATGAGGATTTTTGCAACAACTCTTCCCCAGTCAGCTGCCTTCCATTAACAGTGGTTTTCTCTCTCAGTTCCTCCCTTATTTCACCTGTTAAGTGTAGCTCAGTGATTTTCCTGCTGGGAGTCTGTTCAGACATGCTTTCCCAACTCAGCACACTGACAGCCTGACATTTGTGCTCCTAATCAACAGTGCACCTCCACAAAGCCCTGATGATGAAAGGAAATATCCTGGCTCCAAAGTCTTCTAAAGGGCCACGTGCCTGACGGAGGCATTTGCACCACTATTTACACCATATTTAATGAACCTCATTGCCGAATCCGTTGTCTGCTCATGTTAGTCACTGAAGAGTTTCCTCATTTTTTCTTTACCTCTGGGGAAGCTACAGTTCCTCTTCAGCCATGAAGAAAAATATTGCAAACAGAAAAGAGAGAGGGCAGTGAGCAAGAAATTCCTGATACACAAGAAGGAAGCACAAGGCTGCAAATGACCTGAAACTTTGATCAGTTTGTCCTCCTGATACTGTTAAGATTTGCTCCAGATGTCCCAGGCACTACTGCTAAGTGTGTCAGTCCAGAGCTGTAACCATGTACAATAGCTGAACAAAGTATTGCCTTAAGATAAAAATTCACTCATAAATCCCAACAACAGCTACAGAAAGGTTATTGTTCTCCAGTTAGGGTACCCCGCCATTTTCAACTAAATGCAGAATTGATTCAGAGTGACACAGAATTCAAGATTCAATATTGCAAATGCACAAACTTCAGTGCTCTATGGGAAAATCAGAACTGGTTAATTCTTCCCATACAGTCTGAGGATGTTATGATTGCATGACAGGCTTTTTACCTCATTATCTATTTCTACCAAAATTTCTATCATACACAATTTGGTTTGAGGGCATGTGGCTGCACAAAGTGTGAAGAATTATTCTGGAGTCCACAGCCATAATTGAAGGTCAACAATTGTCCTTAACCAACTGCTTAACTCCTTAGATCTAGTCCACTTGCAGGTCCTAAAAACCAGAGAACAATATCTGAACAATGTCTATCAAAGCTAGTGTTCCTCACTACAGCCAGCCTTCAGCACTCTACAGACTTTTCTCTATTTACCTGTGTTGTATAAAACCTGCCTTGCTCTTTTGCTTCTAAAAGAAAAAGTTATGAGAGAGAGAAAGAGAAATGACTGAGTGGAGCAAGAGGGCACTTGGGGACTCTGGAAAAGGAGGAGCACAGCTTGGAACCTCACAGCTCACCTCCACGTTCTCCAGATGAGACACCAACAATCTTACTGACCACACTAACTCACCTGGGCACTGCACCAGAAAACACAAAATTCCTCAAAAGGCTAGAACACAAGTTTGAATGTATGAGTCACTCCAGTCTGATGTGTGCAGTTATACAAAATACACATTGTGGATCTGCAACATCTCCCATTCAAGTAAATGGAAGCTTTGTCATTGATTTTCATGGAAGGAGACCCTATTTCCAATGTTTAGCACAGGCCAGCTGCAGATTAATGCCCTAGACCATGTGTCATGGCTTGCAGATCTGATTTTAGACTACAATTGTCTTTCATCCCAAACAAACTGCTGTCAATCTGCATTTATTTGCTCCAACTATCACCTTACAGTTACTGGAAACTACCAACTGACTGCTTTTGATGGAGCAAGGCAGTTTCACACAGAACCAGGACAGTGACAACAGAAGAAGATAAAGTAAGAAATCTAGGAGGAGTTAAATGTTTTGGGTTTAATTATTGCTATTTTTAAAAACACAAAAGACATTGAGGATGGAAGACATTAAGAGAAAAGGCTTAAAGATATATGAAGATTGGAAAACAAAGCAGAAATTAAAGCAGCCAGTAATGGAAACCTTTGCACAGGCACTAAAGCTTACTCAAATGAATAGTTCTTTTGAAACCAACTTGACTCCTTAAACAAGTAAATTTAAATTTGCAGGCTCAATCTTTTAAAATGAATGCTTAAAATAAATGAAAGAAAGATGCAAGATATCAGAATACCAACACATGAAATACTGTATCACACTAATACTAATGTTAATCACCCCTCATTAGAAACAAACTTCAAAGTGGTACAAGAAGCCTAAATGGTAATATAGGCAAGATTTAAAAGTGATGATAGAAACAAGGCTACGGTATAGAACAGCACATGCAGTGAAAAGGGAATAATCAGAAAGACTAAAACAAAAAGGGAAAGCAGCAAGCACTACCACAGGAAGGAAGATGGGATGTATGTACACAAAGGACATGCCCAGATGTTTTATTCCTGATTTATTCAGGGCCACAGCCTGCAAACATTTGTCACCTGATAAAAATCCATGACCATTACTAGGAAAATCGACGACCTGGGTCTAACTCCTAAGGATATTCCTAGTTTTGGAGTTGCAGGGGCTTCCCCTCTAAATGAGCACACACACGAGCATCTGCAGGGTTTGATCATTAGCTCACAGCTGTTTCTGAGTTCCAAATTTCTTACAATACAGTTCCAACAGCCACAGCCTTATCCAAGTGAGAATGAACTGCTGGGAGTGTGACAAAATGTGGTGCAATGCAGAGACAGATATCCAGTGGAGACTAATATTTCCAAGAAATTATGAACAAATTCTACTGATCATCTGACAGAAATGAGATGGGCTGTTGGCTGACACCAGAAAGCACTGAGAACACTGCCCTAGTGAGAGAAGTTTCTGTGACATATAAATGATATTTCCTCAGATCAGGTATATGTAAAGTACAGGTTAGGCATCAACACCTAGTACATACAGCAAACTGCTTTAAACAAAAACAAAACTAAAACAAATTAGCAAGAATTCAAACGAAAAAAATGTATATGAAGACAACAATTCCATGGCTAATGTCTTTCAGTAAAGCTCTTCTGCAACCTTATATGATGGAAGAAGAGGCAGATGAATTCTCTGTCAAATTTCTGCCAAGGGTGTCACCCAGCTGACAGTGCAGCCCTCACCCAGCTCCCCAGTGCTGCCCTGCACTGTCAGCAGCACCTGAGCAACCACCCCAAAGCAATCCCCAGAGATCCTCAATGGGGTTCTTACATCAGTGTGCCAGCACAGACCTCACCCTCAAACGTGCTGTGTGGGGCAGCAAGCAGTAGCTGTCTCCACAGACAATGCTCAAATGTAGCAATCCATAACAGGGATGCCAGAAAACAATGAAGACCTGAGAGGTGGGAAAAGCACATAGAGATTGTCTAGAAAAATATGTATCATGGAAATAAAGGCCCTGAAAGTTACATCAAATTGATGGGAAAATGAAATGCTCAGCTGTTCCTTGCAAACCCACAGTCTAGGTTCTCCAGGGTCAAAGGAGAAAGCAGCTTGAGTTAGAGGAGTGGCCCTAACAATTTACCTGTTGCAGACTCTGCAAACAAGCTACAGAGGGCTTGCAGTGCACAGGAACAGAACTTTACATGATTTTCTGGTCCATTTGAATTGATGGGTACTGGAGACTCAAACACTGCTGGGGAGCCCTGGGGGAGAGTGTCTGTTAACGTGTGACAAGATTCTGACTTTGGGAAACCAGAACACAACCCACCTAGGATCACAAAACACAGTGTGTGGGATAGTTTTGGCACACCAGTTTAAAAATTCTCTGCCCTAGGATGGGCTGAGGTGTTTCACATAGGCTGGCAGTATGTAGATTTCACACTCAAGTCTGAGGTATTCTCCATTTTCCCACACAGTACTAAAACAACACCATTTTAGCTCAGGTTCATCTGCTCTTATGGCAAATAACTCAGTATTTATCCATTGTAATGTGGCACCAGAGTCCCTCTTAACAGCTTAACTTTGTGAATCTCTTACACAACACCAGCAAAGAAAACTTTGCAGCTGCTGGGCTTGTTATGGGTTGGGTACTACTTTGCATCCTGACTGAATCCTAAATAAAGCTCCATTTATTTTAGCTAGGGATATTTCCATAGGCCTGTTTTGATAAGCAGATCTCCTTCCCCTTTGCTTTAGTACCTTTTCCATTTAAAAGTAACAAATTTAAAAGTTTAAAAACAAATAAATAAATTGAACTGGAAACTACCATAGCTTCAAAATCTCACTTTCTGTATAGCATTTAGGACAAGGAATAATACTAACAAATACAATTTGTACCAGACTTTAAAGCCCACATGCTCAGGCCAATGATCACACACATACACAAATTCACGCTGTGCATTCTCTTACAAGTTTGCTGTAGATAACACACAAAATCTTGTTTAGAGACCTCTGCCCTTTTTTTCCCAATCACTGTGTTTATTTTTGTTATGCCCTTGCACACAGAGCCTCAGCTCTCCCCTTGCAGTGTGCATTCTGCTCATCTGACGGGAGCAGGAGGGGAATTTGAGGAGAAGTTGTTTGCTAGCTGTGCACAGAGCACGTCACCACACCGGGACAGAGTCAGGCGTGCAGCCCTCTGCAGCCAGGGCTGCATTTAAACCTTCTGCTAACAGCCCAGGGCAGGCAGGTCTGGCACTCAGGACATGTGGAACTGCAAACTGCAGCTCCTTTGAACACTTTGTGTGCAGCCTAACCGGGCTGGCCCTGCTCTTCAGGCAGCTGTCACAGCCCTTCTTGCCTGCTCGACCCAGGGAAGAGTGAAACACAGCCAAGGAAAGAACACAGTTCAAAGGCCTGAGCCTGAGAGCAAGTGCTGAAAAAAAAAAAAAAAAAGGAAAAGGAAAAATAAGAACAAAGTAGTCTTAAGCTGGTTTGTCTGTTTTTCAATTTATACAACTGTAAACAAATCCAGAGGTTTATTAGTTTGTAATGCTTTTTGTGGTCATGTAATTCAAATGTGAGCTTTGATTTAAGAAATGGAATTTGGCAAGAAAGGAGTTTCAAGGCAGCCTACTCACTTTCCCATTAAGAAGATTAAAAAAGAATTCAAAATATTTAACGTTGGTTAACAAGGTCTATACTTGTGTAGCAACTAATCTTGTGCTCATGCACATCCCAATTTGGTCCTGCACTTGCTTAACTTTAAGCAAGTAAGTAATCTCACTGACTTCCCACATACTTCAGGAAACACTAAGTGCTCTGCTGAAATGGGGCCATGATCAGATTTAAACAGTGTCCTTTAATGAGGATTTACTGATTAGAATAAAAGGTCTCCAGAAAAGCCACTCAGCCTGCTAAAAGCCAGCCATTCACCTTAACCAGCAACTTTTTATCTAATTTTGCTTTCAAATAAAGCTATCCTACATTCAAGGGTGGAATCCACTAAGAGTTATTTTAGACAGAACATTTCAAGTTCAGCTAAATCTGGGAAAAATCAGAGCCTGGACTCTTCACCGTCTCCAGACTCGCTGTGCCTGTGTGTAGAAGGAAGCAGCACATAATCCCTTAGTGTGCCACAGCCACTTGGGCATCCAGCCTTAACTCTGAATGTGCTGCCTTGCTTTTGTAATCCAACAGGCAACATCCGTGTTTTCTGGCCAAGTTCTTCTCAGTTATGATTTTTTCCAGATTTCAGTCATTACTTGCATGCAAAAGGAACTGAATTCAAACCTTAATGCTACAATGGGCTCTAATTGTATATACCGCATACTTTTAAACACTCATCATTCTCAAGAGCAGCAACTCAGAAATAGCCTCACTTAGCCTTGAAAATACAGGATGTAGTTAGGAATAAGGGAAAAATTTACTGAAGAAATACCATGCACTTCCCCATGTCCAACTCAAAGATAAGGCCAGTGTTTTACATTAGGAACACTCATGATTTCATTTAACAGCAGGTTTAGGCCTTTATCACAATTACTATTGTTCTGCTATTGCTTTAGCAGTGTGCTCTTGCTGGTGTTACTACAGAAAAAAAAAATCTTTATTTCACAGAAAGTTATCCTGAAGAAGAAATTACATTATCCAACATCCACACATTGCAATGACCATCCATTTAGCTGTTTATAAAAACATTAGCAAAACCACAGAAGCTGCAGCTTTTATAGCTAGTATGGATTAATTTTCCCAGTGGGAAGAGGGGGAAGTTCTTCATGAGCAGGTAGATCTGCACACTCCAGAGAGGCTGTTTGGCCTTGCTCCCACAGCACTGCTGGTGGATGGGTTGTCTGCAAAAGGAAGCTCTGCTAGATTTAAATGGGAGGCTTAGTTTTAAACAGAGTTCAAGTGCAAAAAGCCACGTGGACATTTATTTCATGTGGTTTATTTTTATTTGGTTTAATTGGTTCTGAATCATTCAAAGCCAAATAAAAAAGATAGCCAGAATCCTTAATGCCCACAATAGAGTCTTCACAATTCAATCTAAATGAAAGCAGCAGTTTATTTAAACTAAAGTTGTTGTGTTTGGACAAGGCCAAAGGTAATCAAGAGTTGTCTCATCACAATCCCAGCAAACAGTCTGAGCAGAGATAATGGCAGCCTCTGCTTCCTGCCACGGCAGCTAGCAGTGCAGGAGGAAGCTCCTCAGTCCAGAGGAAGACCACTTTGGACTCCACAGGGAAGAGGGACAGGGGCTTCCTGCTAGATGGGGCTGGCAAATCTATTTCTGCACCAAAGAAACAATCCCTTCAACGTCCCTCCAGTGTGTTGTCGAACCCGACCTGTGTGAAATTTGAGAATGGATATAAATCAAAGGGAGAAAAAGTAATAAAAAGCTCCCGGCAGACTTGATGACATGTTGATAATGTTCTCGTCCTGGAGTCAGGGTGACACCAGCCCAAAGATGATATATAGAACTAAGCCCACATACCGACGATTTACTGGCCTAACGACAGTTTTCATTGATCAGAGGCCAACAATTACTGGATCCCTTCCCACTGCCTATTTCAGTATCAGGCCCTGGCGTACAATCAAAACACTAGCCCTGCTTCTCCACAGTTCCTGTGCCAACTTTGCAGTGGATGCTCAAGCCAAGCAAGAATGATATGCAAATCTGGCAGGTGTTTGGGGCATACCAGTGCTGCTCAAAGCCCCAGCCATAAAAAAGGAAACACGGGCAGGCAGGGGAGTCCCGATCTGCTGCAGAAAGGCTGCAGGCCCTGTACAGCACACAGTAAACAGGGCCCAGAAACTGGAGACAAGGCTTTCGGGCAGCAACAGAAAAGCTCAATTATTTTATCTCAGTATAAACAAAGCACATTCTTTATATCCCCTCCAGATTGTCTAAAGGCTTCTCTTGCCACTGCAGCTTATTTCAAAAAGAACGAGAACTTACAAACAAATAGAGCATCCGGTGCTGGTACCAATCACATAACATTCCTTTGTATTTTGTTTTGCTTTGTGCCTTGAAGTAGGGAACCAGTAGAAAGAGATTTCCTTCCCAAGTGTATGGAAAATGGATGTGTCAAACTGAATTAATATCTGCAATAGCACATTTAAATGGCCATGATTAAGCTGCTGGAACGAGATGAATCAATGCTGGAAAGGTGCTGGCAAAGAAATATTTTTCCAGCATATTACTGTCTCTTACAGACAGGCAAGTGCATGTAATTTGTCTTGGTCTATCAGGATTTACCTATCTGTCCCACAGTTAGCACAGGCAAATGCTGCAAATTTCCAAAAGCTTCTATACACCTTCTTTGGGCCCAAAGAAAAGTTGGGCAAGGCTCCAAAGAAACGACTCCTGCTAAAAGATGTCATTTCCTTACCGTAAAACTCATGAAACACACACCTTTAGAAACTACACAGGAGCTCAGACTGATACCACAGCATCTTTGTACAACACTGTAAAACACTTCTTTAAAAAACATGCCACTAAATACTTCCCATCTTTCTTGACCTTCCATCCTCTTCCTCTTTTCCTTAAATATGATTTGCCCAACTTTTTCAACAGAAGCAAAAGCAGCTCAAGAGTTCAGAAAGGGAATTACTGTTTTAGGAACACAGAGAATAGAAAATCTCTCCTCAAGAACAAATATCTTTTGAAAAAAGCTATTTTCAGCAATTTCATGAGACATCAGAGTTGATTACTTTTAGGGGAAATACAAGCAAAAAGACAATGTGGGTTTGAAGAAACTCAGAAGATTTGGGGTTTTCTATGTCTCAAAAACATCTGTATAAAAGGAAGCTACCATCAGAAATACTGTCAACATCTCAGGAGAATAACAATCACCCAAGTCAACCTGAAATTTGCATATTTTCAACCATATGTTCTTATTTTTAAGAAAACATTGATATAATGCATTTTACACATTTTAACCCTCTTCTGCAAAAGGGCAAAGAGTGTAACTAGAATAAAAAATTTAAACCTGAGTACTCAGCAGATGCTACCAGCACATACTCTGAAAAGAAAGGAAGTTTTCCTCCATTCAATCTTCCCAAAAGTAAAACTTTTAAGAGAGTCCAGGAGGTTTCAACATTAGTAGACTTCTAGAGGGAGAATTAACTTCTGTATGAATATTTTGCACAAAGACCCCCTGAAAGTAGATGAGCCTGGCAGCCTTTAAGTGCTGCTCTCTTCAGTAGTGGCCATCAGGCTCTTCCTTGCTGCCTCCATCTAACCTCACTTAACATGGCATTTCAGCCTCTGTGTCTATTTACTCCTGAAATGCAAGGGGGCCAGTAACCACCACTATTTGCACTGCAGCCATGCCCACACAGCCCTGTGAGGAGCTGGAGCTCCCACTCTGAGCACTGGGCTCAGCCTGGGGGTGCTGAGCAGGCTCCTGGCTGTCCCTGTGTTGGTGACTCCTTGTCAGCCCAGAGGAACAGCATTCCCCAGGAACCAGCACCACCCTGCCTTGCTGCACTGGATTATCACACAGGGCAGTGCACGAGGCTCTCTGAAGCCAAGCCACGGGCAGAGCACCTCAAGTACTAAAAATACATTTATTTTCTGCCCAACGCAGACAGGTTGTTGGAAAGAGCTTCTCTATCTTTTCCTTTCCAAAAGATTAAATGGAGAATGAACAAAATGGAAGCAGAGCTGAAGAACATGCTTTTGTTTTGCTTCTTATGAAAGGGGCAAGAATTTACTTGAGAGTCCCCATGGAATACATACTTTTTTCAGCCTCTTTTCCATTCAGTTGCAACACTCATCTGGATCCTAACTCTGTCCTGCAACTGCTGAAACCAACCATCTTTAGTAGTTCCACATCTCTATTGTCTTTTTTAGTTTTTCATTTCTGGACAGGGATTATTTCAACAGCATATTTCAGTGTGGAATGAAAAGGTGGCATTGGTAAACACTTTCTATCAGAAACTGATTTTCATTAATCTGAGCCCAAAAATGAAAGGAGAGCCCCACCTGAAATATTGGATCTGCCTGCCTGAATCACACATCTCTTGGGAGGAAATACAGGACACAACTCACTGAGAGGAGTGTCCCCACAGTGTTATGGGTATTTGAGTTCATTCTCATCTTATTCTGACTATGAACCCAAAAGCCATAGTAAGGTTTTTGAAGCACGTTTTCCCCCACCCTTTGATATCACTGCTCTTTCCTTCTTTCACTAGACACTCTGGTGTTCATCACCATGCCCTCCTGGTCAGGCAGGCATCTGTTTCAGCTTCAAGTGGTCTGTGGGGAAAATCAAAACTTTTAAGTTCAAAGAGGTCAAATTATGACCTGAAGAGGGTCCCCAGCTCAGAATATCTGTACACAGTATGTAGGTGTGTTTCTAAATATCAGAGTTTTGGAGATGTAATAATCTACAAATGCAAAGGTGAAAGATTTATTCACATCACTTACTTCAAATAGCAACCTTACAGATCAAGGTTAACATTTTCTTTTCAGCTACAGCTCTTTCCCAAGGGATTGCTTTATGCACATGGTACCCCTATGCTGTATACCAAATGCAATGATAGGGCCAAATGTATTACATCAACTTGTCCTTATATCTGTACAGAGATAATACATGGTAAATAATCAACCTTCTCTTTCTCAGTTGCTGAAGGTGCCATACTCACAGGAGTGCACTGTCTCTGACAGGCTTTCAGGGCCTCCTGTGCTGGATATATTTGCTGCATTTGATTGATCTTTGATGAATCTGGGTTATGACAGTAAACAACTGTAATGCATTGTGTGTTGAAATCAGGTCAACACTGACTTGACTTTACACCTTTTGTGTAAAATATGAATGATTTACATATGAATGATTTACAATTTTTTCCTAAGCTGCAGGAGATTGTTTGATGCTGTTCCAAACTATCCTGGCCAGTAACTACTCACACTTCTGAAATTTAAGAAGCTGTGGTAAAAGCTACCAGAAGCTCTGGCATTGCCTACAGACAAAAGCAGGAGTGAGGACATCCCACTCAGCAGCACCCTGTGCAGAAGGGGAAGACCAGGTTAAGTGTACAGTCAGGAAAAGGAAGTTTATATTGATCACAGAGATCAAAACTTCCTCAGTAGGACTCTCCCACCCCTTCACTCAGGGCTTTGTTTTTGGCTGGTGCAAGGTAAATTTTTCCAGCTTAAATTCAAAGGATGAGTTACCTAGTGAAAACTCCAAAAAGTATTTATCAGCCTTCAGAATTTGTTCCTGCATCTTTATGTTGGCTAATCATTCCCATTTCTGCTTTTCCCCACTGTTTCTATCTCTCATTTCAAATCTCAGCCTTTTCACCACATTAACTTTTCTTTTTCTGGACAGTTGGTTTGCGTTTATGTACAGGAGTCAACATACATCAAAACATTCCTGCATGCTAAACCTCACAGACTTAAAATGTGTGCCTAAATTGAGAAACACAAGAAATAAATTTTCAGAATTAAACTTTAAGTAATTTGCAAGATCAGTTGCTCTAACTTCACCTTCATCATCTCTCCCTTTCAGCTGATACCAATAATTTATAATAATACAAGAGAAATGAAAAATAGTTCTGTGTGAAATGGTAGTAAAAATAAAATCAAAATGAAAGAAAGATGAAACATGGAGCCATAGTGCACTATGCAATTAGGATAATTTAATTTTCTATTTCACTATGTGAAGTTTGCACACAGGGCTGATCTCTGCAAGTGGCTGTGAAGTAAAAAGGTAATTTTCAAGTATTTCTGCTCTGTCCAAGTAATAACTGAGTAAAAGGGATATAAACCCTTCTGTTTGCAATTCTTTGCAATTTGACAACATCTGATAGAACAAGTTTCTCTACATTGCTATATTGAAAAAATAAAAATCAAAGCCATTCTCCTCTTTACTAAGAGCCCACACCACCAGACAGCAGAGCTGGGAGTCTGCTGCACCCTACCTGCCCAAGTGGAATTTCTTCCCTTTATTAATCTCTCTGGCAAGTGGTGGGGCTGCCACTATATTTAGCCAGCTCATACAGGACTGGCTCCTGCTGTCTTCAAAAGGCATATCAGGTGCTGATGCCTATTTTTAAACAGGACATCTAAACTTCCCAAGTGTGGTGACCCATGAGCTTGGACATTCTGCTTTTAATCAAGTGAGTTAATTAACTACAGGGCTATAAAGGAAAAAAGGCATCAAAGAGGAAGAGCAGGCTACAATAAAGCAACTCAAGATCTGAGAGATAGGAGCTCCTCCTACTTCAAGCACAGCAATTCAGGGAGGGAATTTTTCCCCTCCCCTTATCTATGCCACTGAAATACAGGCAAGGCTTCTTCCTTCCTGCAAGAGGCTGACATCATCTTCTGTTCAAGAAAGTCTCTAGCACTGGTGTTACTCACTCTCAAATGAAAAGTTATTCAATAAACAACATTTTCCCCCAAAATACCATGCCACCAGGAGGATACTAAGCAAGTGTTGAGATCCATGACTGAAAGTCACTACAAACTGCTTTACAGACATTAAGAGAACTTGTAAAACAAGCATGAGGACTAGCTATGGTGTGAGCAGTGATGGCAAGGGATAGGTTGGTACAGCGTGCAGTGGGAGTTGAAAAAGCTTCAAGGTATTTTCAAGAGAGATAAAGTATGTCATGCAGATGTTAAAGAATTTGAGAGAACCAATCACAGAAACCAGGGTTTCTTATAACCTCACCTACTTTGTAACCTTCAGCCAATAATCCTTCCACAGCAAAGTGACAGGGTTATTACTTCTTCCTTATGTTAATTATACATGTGATGAAGAAAAATCCAATATTTGCAATCATTCTGAGACCTAAAAAACCCCAACAACAAAACAAAAAAACACAAACCAAAACAGCTTATCAATGTTCAGGTTATTTACACAAACACACGTCTCACTTCTTACACAGTGCAGCTGTGATTTTGAGCTGCTGGGGAAAACACAAGGATTTTTTGTCTGTTCAATGTAAAAGGCAGATACAAAGAGATATGGGATAAGTCATAGGTTAGCACAAGGCTGAGAAGTACTGCAAGTGCTTATCCAGTTCTGTGCCACACAGGCAAACACTGAAAACATGGAGAACATGATGTTCAATGGACAAAAGCCCTCTATCTGCAGGAGAGATGCACCCACTGTTGATAGCGGGTGTCATGCTCTGCTTCTGTAAAGATAAGTCCTTGGTCCTCTGTTTTGTCTCTCTCTGACATGAGTACACACAAACACACTGTCCTTTAAAAACCCACAATTAACAAAGTGCAACAGAGGCCAGGCTTCACAGGCAAAAGTTCCTAAACCCACTCCTTTTCAGATAGATGAGATTAATGTCTTCGTGTCAGCCTGCTGACATTCCAATTTGCTCTCCAGCTTAAAGGCCTTCCTTAAAGCAATGAATAAAGAAGGACAGTCAGCAGCTCTCCTTTCTCCTTTTCCTGTCATCTGTTCTTCCCCATTCATACATACACATTCTCTCCCAGATTTTTACCATAGCACTTCTTTTATTAAGTTTCTCCCTTCTCAGCCATTGGACATGGCCAGGTTTTCTCTTTCCCCTGAGAGACAGTGACAGTTTTGGACACAGTGACTTGCAGCACACAGAGTGGACATGAGTCTATCCATGGAAACCTGATACAACTCCTCTGGTTAAAATAGCACAACTAACTGTAAAATTTCAAAGCAGCTAGACATTGAGCAGCTAATCCTACCTTACTTACCTCCTGCTATATACTCAAAAATAACAGCGTTCTCCATGCTCTAAGAAAATTCTCACCCCTGCTCTATATTTATCAGGAGCACCCAGAGGAGTCAGCCAGAGCTGAGGTCTCCTCCTGCCCCAGGAGCACAGATCAGACAGCCCTGCCCACGTGGCTTACCAGAAACAGCCCAGCCTTAAAACTGACCTCACTGCAGTTTCTGTTTCTTTCCACTGATGAAAGGAGACAGCCTGACTGGCTCAGATGTCAACATTTACCTTGTAGACATCTAAAGTTAGCTGAGCTGGACTGAGCTCCAGACATGACAAGGAGTACAGGGCACTGCACAGTGCCTCAGCAGCTGGGACAAGGGGTAATCAGAAATTAAACACAGATTCTGCATGGCAGTACTATGAAATTTGGACATTTTCCTGTGCCCATTTTATTTAAATAAGATAATAAAACTGTTGTCAAATTAGAAATGAAGATCCTATTTGTAGAAGCTGAAAGTTTAAGAATAAAGAAAACTATGGCAATTTATCTGAGTAGTTATTGCAGATTTTGAATGCAGTTTCACTCAGTTGAGATTTGAAACTTTTCCAGCTTAGTTATAATTCACAAAACTCTTCATAGCTCAAGTCATTAACAAATCCAGGATAATTTTCTGTATTGTGTGATATGCAGCACATTTTTTTAGTGTTGTTACAGACACCATTCGTGCCTTCAGTACCCTCTTTCTTGGTGCTCTGCTGTTTTTACCATTTATTTTCATTCCTAAACTTTAATGGCAATTTTGCAGGCAAATCATAGCATTACTTTCATTACTGCTTGATCCAATATGCTTATTTGCTTTAAAAATGCTTTTAATATACCCACTGCAATGAGGGCTGATTCCCCGAGACAGCTTTTGCTGATATTATTGTGTGCTTAGTTTGTTTAATAACCTAGTCCTCAAATACAAGTGATCAAGTCATTCTGGTCAGCCTCATTTCTGAGCAATCAAGTCAGCTGTTTAAACAACGTGCTTCCACCTCTCATCTTCAAGGTAAATGACTTCACTGCAAAGCAGAGTATTGTTAGCAGCATTTGCTGTGGTTAAATTAAAGACAAGAGTCAAATTCCATCACTGTTTTACAAACACTGAGCAATTTTTTAAACTAACTAGATTATTGGAAATTTGTTATATAATTTAGGAAGAAAAAAAAATTGAAGCAAAATAAAATAAATTAACTCTCACCCCTAACTGGTAAGAGATGTGTTCAGGCACTACATGTTTTCTGCCACATGCTGGGTTTGCAGTAGGATAACAGAGTTCAGAGGCTTCCCCACCACTCACCATATCCAACAAAAATTAAAACTAAACAGGCTTTTCCATCCATCCCTCAAACTGATTTGAGCAGTCATTTACACCAGTCCCACGGAAAGGATTATCAAACTGTGAACTTTCAAATGAGGGTGAACTCACACACATCTGGTAACCTGTGGAACTCTTTCAACCCAATTTTCTTCTGGCTGACAGCTCTCCTTAACATTCATGATACTCATTCATGGATCTGATTTAAAAAAGAACCATTTCTTCTGAAAAATTTGGTCATGGGAGAAGACTGTAAGAGGCAAATCTACACCTCTATTTGGCAGAAGTTCTTTCTAACTGAAATTCATTAAAAAGCCATTTTTATCAACTTGTGTGTGCTTTTGAAGTTGTGAGTTTTTCTTTCTTTGTGTCAGTCATTCAAGCCATCAGATGTCCTTTTTAAAAATTAATAAGGAGAGCAACACATATGTTAAAGGCAAACTCTGGAAAACACTGAAGATATTTTTCTTATGTATTTGTAAAACATTAGGTGACTTTGTATACAGGTATCAAATTTAAGGGAAACTGAAGTTGCAAAGCAATGCCTACAATCCTGAGCTCTCAGCTCGGGTGTCCTTGAGGAGATGGACTCTTGGAAAATTCTGCCCTTTGGATAAATGTGTGGCCTCCTGCACTGGTAGTTGTGATTCTTTCATGTGATATCGAATGGTACATGAGCAGATCTGGACAGTCAGCCTCAGTTAAACCTCAGGAAAGTGAGAATGGGTTTTCAAGCGAGGGCCAGCTTGTATTTGGTTAGCAGGTTTTTAAAAGCATGTGTGTAAAAGGACACTGCTGCAAAGGAAGCAGCCCAGCTTCAACTCCCATTAACCCTTGACAGGTATGACTTAAAGCTGAAATCTCACACCTTCCCTGGTTTAGCTCTAAGTGCTCAGATATGTACATAGATAATTCTCAGATTCCCAGGGTTTATAGTTCCCAGCTCCATTTAATGAAGAAACATCCTCACAGTGTTTATTTTTGAATGCACTAGCAAGCCTCCCTGCTCTCAAGTCTCTGAATGCCCATTTCAGCCAGCTACCAATTCATGTCACACTGTAATGAGCATGAAATTGAACTATAAACCACACTTGGCCAAATTAGTATTAACAGAGGCAGGAGAAGTAAAACAGGAATAAGGGAAACCCAGTTAACAGCTGTGCAGATCATAACTAAAGTGCCACATGCAAGAACAAGATTACATTTTCTAACAAATTCCGTAGATGTTAAGTCACCAAAATAATTCTAGTAGGAAGGATGGTTAATTCCACTGAAAAAATCTGATATATACAAAAGTTTACTTCCTCTAAAATGGAACCTATGATAGATTTGAGAATAGCTGTCATGGCTAAAACAAGAGAACTTTATGACCATAGTAATGCAGTCGATTACACAATTAGGCAAACTTTGAAATTGTCAGTCACATTTTGGAAATGTCTAAAAATCCAAATATTCCCACTCTTAAACAAAAGTGGAAGATATATTCTGCCATACACAGTCTTAGGAGGTGAGGGACATAAGTAAACATAGTGCTGGAGAAAAAGATCCAAAGGAAATTAAACTACTTATTTCCAGTCACAGTGGGATTCAATAGAGAATTGAAAATAGTGTGGAAGTCCCTCCATCCCATCTCCTGAACAATGGCCCTGAGGCTGTACATAATTACAGAAGTATAATAAAATGTTCCATGTAATACTTGCTTTGTCATCCTTCTTGAATAGACACAGACACAATGCCAGGCAGTTTTAGCACTATTCAAAGAAAAGTTAAATTTTTATTCTTTCCCACATCTCTATATTGGATATTTCATGCCTCTGAGGAAGAGGGAGAAAAGGCAGACTCAGGTGCAGCTTTGGTGTGCTGGAGCAAAAATCTCTTATGGTATAATTTTGCCCTAGGACACAGAAGAAATTTCGCTGTTTTTCAGAGACCAAGACATGGAGAGAAAGAGCAGAGATGGAAGTGGAAGAGGAAAAGGAACATCCAAGACAGGCTGAGGTTAGAGGCTGAGTTGGAAAAAAGAAGAAAGTGACAAGAGACAGAAAATGAAAATATTGGTTTAAAGACCTAATATGGCTAAGCAAAGCATTAGTCCATGGCTTTAGGAGAGCTCTTCTTAATACTGGGCTCTCAAGACAACTCCAGGAAGGCTTTTCCTTTTCTCTGGCACCTTTATCAGTGACAATGCACCAGGTCACTGTAGGAAGCAGCTCTGCACTGAGCACAGTCAGCAGTGAGGACACTCAGAAACGGAGCTGGGGGGGAGAGCTGCTGACACTGCTGTGGGCACTGTCTTACTGCAGAGGGAAGGAACAGGAGCATGAAAAGCCTGGGGAGCAGAGCCAGCTCCAGCTCATTCTCTCTCCATGGAAGTGGCAGTTCCCCTCAGCCTGGATGGTGTACACGTGTACACTGTACATATGAGCACAATCATAACCATTCAAAGAATATTTTCTTTGCCAGAGAGTACCAGCCCAACCATCCACACCACTCAGTTTCAGGCTATCGTGTCAAATAACACTTAGACATAATTATTATTAGTAGTAATAATCTCACCACTAAATTAATGTGAGTTTTTGCCTCAAGGGTGATCACACCCCTTAGGACCAACAATTAGAGAAAGTAAAGCATTCATTAACCAGATTTTACACCAAACATAGATCTGCCGATGCATTTGCTTTTCCTATCCATCAGGTGCTAGTCCTTGACAGGAAATGAGGAATGGTTTATTGCCTCCAAGAGCTGCATTCTCATCCCAAGGCAACAGCCAATAAATACACCAATACCTCTGCTATGCAAACGTCTCCTCTGTGGGAGGACAAGTGCTGTCCTGGTGTTTGGTCTCACATTAACCAAGTTCTACTCATCCTTAAAACCTGTTTGTCTCAAAAAAGTATCACATATTAGCAAAGATGTAAATAAAGATCAGATTTACTACGCAACAAACTAAACCCACAAGACATTATCTTATTTTTGATGTTTAATTTGGGGTATGTGAAGAGAAAAAATAATGCAAGGTGAAATAGATAAACGTTATACACAATATTGCTTCTCAATATTGCCACTTTAGACGAAAGAAGCATGCAAAACCAGACAATCAGCTCACAGGATAAGAGTTGAACTATCTTTCTGCAGTCTCAGAAACAACAACTCTTCCCTGACACATAATAAATAAAAGTGTTTAAAATTTGGGCAGTAACAGAAGCCTCAAAGAGCTTCAGACTGCTCGCTCCCTGTGGTAGTCTGCCAAGCCAGCTGAGGGGATGGTGTGGTTTCTCCTTGGTAAAAAAGAAAACCAAAATTTGAGTAAAACGTGCCACAGTCCCGACAAGTGCTGTCAGAGAAACAACATGAAGAGCTGGAATCTGAAATGCTGCAGGTGCTTGGGCTGAGCTCTTGCCTCGGGAAGAACTGGGAGGACTGGGACTCACAGGGAGGGAAGGTAACAGGACAGGTCCATGAGCCAGGTGGAGGGGCAAATATCATCCCTGGACATGACCTAAAGGTTCTCCAAGAGCTGAGCAGTCTCAGTTGCCACCACTCACATAAAACAAGGCCATGGCTACGGTTTCCTAGGAGAGCAGCTTCTAAAGTTCATTTCCCCCCATTCCAGGGACTCAAAGGCAAACTCAGCAATGGAGACAAAACTCACTTTCATCACAGACACAGAAACACAGGTGAACACCTCAGTAAATACCCAGGATGGGGCAATGGCCTGTCAGCATCTCCCAGATGATCACCACACAGAGGTGCTGGGCACCACTTGCTGCAGTGTTCACGTGTGCCAGACCAAGGGTGGTGCTGCTCTTCCCTGCCCCCTTCCCATGTGGCAGCTGCCTCCAGCTCCCTCCACGGGGTGACAAACTGCATGAGCAGCACAGCACCCAACCCTGGTCTGCCCCAGCAGCTCCGTGCTCCACACGCAAACAGAAAGGTGACAGGAACCAAAAATGAGAAGTAGAGGGGAAAAGAATGACCTGGGGAAAGGCAGGTACAGAGGGAACAAAAATAATAATAACCAGGAAGAAGACATACTGCACAATGGCAAGGAAAGAGAATAAGTTCAGAAAGCATGGAGTGAGGTGAAAACCTTAGAGTACACAAGAGCTGAAAAGGAAGATAAACAGCAACAAGGATCTTTTGCTACACAGGGCTCTCCATAGAGAAAAAAAGGGGGAACTTTGCCTCTAATTAGAATTAACGACTTCCCTTCACCTCCACAGTGCATCAGCTTCCAGGTTTCTGTGTCAGTTTTCCCTTTCCCTGTGCGTGCTGGGCAGAAACTCTGGTGTGGAGGGAGCTCAGCCACCTGCAGCCCCCGGGTGCAGCTCCAGAGCAGTGGGAATGGCCAGGGGCTGGCCCTCTGCAAAGGGCTCCTCACCTGGTATCACAGCAGGAACTGTCACACTCCATTACACTGGCCTCAGACACAACAAAACAGTGTATTCATTTCTATTCTAAAGAAATTGCCATGTTCATTTGGACATGCCTATTAAGGCTTAGAAAAAATAAATTTGAGCAACTGCCAAATTTAAAGCCTTGTGTTTGATAATTTTTTTTTCCCCAAGTAGCATAATGGGCCTAATCCATATTGTGGGCAAGTATCCTGTAAAATTTAATTAAAAGCCCAAAGCTGGTAAACAAAGTGATATTATGACACCAGAAATATAACAGTTTTGTGAGGTTTCAATGTAATTCAAGTCACAGGTGGTTCACAGTCCATGAACCCCTTTGCAGTAACTGCCTACTGTACTTTTTTTGTACATGTTACACACTGGGGCTTAGTGCCCCTAAATGTTTCCTGAAGGAGGAGATGAAATAATTATCTTGGTATACTTAGCCTTCACTAAACAAAAAAATATTTCCATTTCCACCCTTTGGGATTTCATACACCCTGAAGTTTGATGGTTAAAAGTGCTGTACTAAGTACCAAGACAGATCATAAAAAAGGCTCAGGCTTTTCTCCAGGGAAATGTTATGCTGTGATCTCACTGTTTTCCCAGATAAATTTCATTGCATTGTTTCTTTTGCAGCAGTTTTAGACCCATGTGAATGCCATAGCCAATACCAGATGTGCCTCCACGCACTTGCAAGAGAGCTCTGAACAAAGAAAATCCAGGAGAGCTGGAGTTCTGCTTAATGAGAACAGCCCTGGGACAAAGCTTTAATAGTTTAACTAAAATTACATTCAAAACTTAATTAGCAGAAGCTCTGAACTCACAAGCCGTGGCCCATGAGTTCTAATACACTAATTAGCTAAGACACCCTTTAAAGCCACGTACAGCTAAACCTTCTTGAAGAGCTGTCACGTGAGCCCTTGGATCTGAGGCAACATTTGTGCTGCACATGGGAAGTTCAGCCTTATTTCACTACAGTGCTGCTGCACATGCAATTATTGCAGGTCCCAATTACTCTGGGCAACAAACAAACTATAAAATGTTCATGGCATAGAGTCCTACACACAGAGAAAGATCAAAGCAAACTTTAAACAGGGGCTTTGAGCAGCCTGGCCCAGTGGAAGGTGTCCCTGCCTGTGGCAGAGGGGTTGGAACTGGACTGTCTTTAAAGACCCTTAAAGCCCAAACAATTCTGTGGTGATCCTACAAGTTACCTACAGTAATGTGAGCCAAAAAACTTGGACAAGAATTTGCAAAACTTGAGAAAAGCTTCATCCTCAAGAAGGATAAAAACATTAAAGATTCATTTCAAGCATGGAAAATTCTGATGTTTCAGCAATTTTGAATAAAATGTCACAATTTTTTGAAAATAAGTTTGGTGACACAGTCTGTCTATTTTGACAGATCATATTGTCTGGGAAATAAAATTCATCATAGGATCCCAAATCAGTTCTGGGCTGTCCCACTGTCTTTGGTGACATTATTTAAGCAAGATTGCTTTTTTCAGTAGGAAATTTGGTTAAGTCCAGATTTGGGGATATGAAGAAGTACTGCAGGTATTGCAGAATTTCACAAGGAATACATACAGATTTTTTTTTACTGTAAAATTTTCCCTTTGAAGCTAACCCTGAAAAAGGTTAAAATATCTTTTTGTTATGTTGTATTTCACACAAACAGCTGTATTTCAGCTGTTACCATTACCACAACATTTTATTGTAGAAGTTCTCAACATGCCTTACACAGTGGAGAATGGGAAAAAGAAAATTTAATTTAGGGACAAGAAGGCAATTTGTATTTATTAAGGAGACTATCCTACAGTCTTAAGGAAAAAGAACAAAAGGAAATTTTACACTCCTGTGACAAATTTCCAGCCAGTGAAATCCACAGAACTTCGTTTATTTACCTTTGAAGGACAAACAGAGACAATGCCAGGATTTGGATCTCTTGTGCCAGGACATTTCAGTGGTTGAAACTTGATGCTTCTATCAACCAGTCATTAGTTTTCCTTCTCTGAGGCCTTATTTTTCCTGCTAAAAAGGTGTGTTTCTACCTTTCAAGATAGCTAACTTAGGATAAAATTGGCCATAGTGTGCTACCCAATGGTTAAGAAAAGAGGAACCTTTCCAACAGGAAAACTGGGAAATCTTCTCTTTCCCTGCTCCTCAAAGAAATTGAAACCCCTGAAGCACTGTTGGGTTATTTTATTTTAATGGGTCTTGGTCAGTTGATAAATGTGCTCATATGTCTGTAGCCACAAGGGATAACCTTGAGAACCCAGAGGATTACTCCAGTCCTTTGCCTGACTTTTTCTCATGTGTGTGACACTCAAAATAGAGACAAAAGGTTTTTAAATATATGGCAAACTAGATAGAGCCTCCCCCTGGCTGGTGCTGCCTTGTGTGTCCAACCCTCGGGCACAGCTGGAGCACCTTGCACAGCACCTGCTCTCTGCTGTGCTCCTGCCCTGACACAGCACACAACTCAGAGCTCTGAGGCTTAAAAATATAATTCTGATGGAGTGCTGCCCACTGCCAACACCCAGATTTGACAGATAATGCAAACCAGCCAACTCTGTCTAGGGACAAAATACAGTGTGCTGTACGAGCCACACACACGTCTGAAAACTGGGCCCTGGCACTGACTCTGATCAGAGACCTTTTGATTCTACTCAACACATGGAGCAAGAGCTCACCCACCTCAGTGGAGTGGACACTGGGCATGGATCCTGCTTCCATCCTGCTGAGAGCAGCAGGCAAACATCAAATACTACACATGGCAACAGTCCTGTCACGTGCTGGAGACTGTTTTACATGTGGAACTGTACAAAACTCACACTGACACAAATCCATAGCTAATAGCTATTAGGGTGCTTACTATCTACATGAAGTGTCCTTCTTTTCAGCTTTATATAATGTACATGAGATCCACAAAACATCAAGGGAAATCTTAACCACGAGTGCAGAAAAACTTACTCCCAACAGGTTGAAACTAATAACAAAATAAAAAAAGAGAGAGGAGTACATCAAAGTACAGTATTTAGTTCTGCTTGTATGTGTAAAGCACTAAGTCTTCCCTTGAGGATACAGAGTTGTGATGTTTGCTCCTGCACTGTGCTGCCTCCATTAAACCCATAGAAAGAGTTCAGGCCTCATGATAACTTTGCCACTGCTGATCCAGTAAGCTGCTTAAAAAGACTCTTGATCTCTCAAAGCAAATTTTTTACTTCCAGTTTCAAGTTACATTTCCTATTTCAAGTGACTAAAAAAGAAGAATCAAGGGGGGAAAAAATTTAAAAGTGAAGAAAAATTAAAATGAGACATGCAAGCTTTCCATAGAAATCAGCCAGCAAGAATTCAGCCACAGCCACTGTTCAGATTTTGGTCCAGACTGTTCAAGGTAATAGGCTGGCAGCAAAATGAGGTTAATCTTTCCCCTTTCTCCTGTAAGTAAATGTAGAAAAGAGTCTAGCTGGATCTGCAACACAAAAAATGAGTTTTCATCTCAGCCACAGCAGAGACTGAGTGCTGCTCTGCAGTTGTAAGGAAATGCTTCATGTCACATGGCCAGGAACAGAAACCCATGGAGAAAGAAAACTCACGAGGTTCATCATCCTGCCTCCCTTCCAAATCTTCTTCAGTCCCAAAGGAGAGAGAATGCAATCTAGAATTGGGTTAGATTTTCCATCGACTGTCAAGACAGGCTGTCCCAGCCAAGAGGGCACTCTGCAGAGGAGCTGTGAGCTCTCAGAAGCCCAGGCTGGGACAGCATCCAAGCACCTCTCTGGCTGCAAACCTTTCCTGGCTTCCTTCTGTTTCAGAAAGTAATTCACAGAAATGAAGGAGTTCACCAGAAAGAGACCTAAGAAAGTTTTCCTTTTTCCATGTTAAGTTTCCAATGAATTTCCCACAGAGGGAGAAAATCTGATCTTGTGCCCTGAATCTCCAGCTTGTAGAGCTGTTTGCTCTGTAGACTGTCCTGAACAAATTAAATGCAATATGAATTATTCAGGGGCTTTTATTTCTAGTAAGCACCTGGGAAAAAAACCAAACAAAAACAAGCAAACAATAAACAAACCAGCAAACTCTTAGATAATAATTATGACACTAGAAATGCATATCTAAACATGCAGAACTGTACTTTATTTCTACTCATTAAGCAGGACAGGTTGAGTTACAGAATCTGTGTGTCCTCTCAAATTCAAGTATTCCTGTCCATCCCAGGTGAGCAGTGAATGAGCTACTCTATAACAATGACACCCTCAAGGGCCCTGTAGCAATTTAATTTATACAATTTAGACTTCACTTTAGTTTTTCTCAATAAGACAGAGCTCAAACAATATCAGTTCTTATTGCCAACAATCTCATTCCTGCACAATATTTGACTAACAGCACTGCTTCCTAATAACCATATTTGCTTTGTAATTAATGCAGCTAGAGTTTGCAAAAACTGTATGAGTTGTATGAACAAGGATGAGGCATAAAGGCCTCAGGCACATTGAAACAAATCTCTCCTTTTCACACATTCACTCTCAAAGTGTAAACATGAAAAAAATTTGGCTCATTTTCACTTTATTTAGACCACACAAGACCAGGAGGTGGCAACATTTGGATACTACTCTCATGCTGAAATCTTGAGCATCTGGGAGAAAAAGAAATACTATAAATAAAATACATAGATGATTGAAGTAAATGAGGACTGCACATATGAATCCAAGAACTTTATTTGGCCCTTAAAATGGAAAACCAGCATCAGCTAAAACCACAACAGAAATGGATATAATTTGTCAGGTCCAAATGCAAGATTACAAATGGAAATGACAGAGACAGAACACTAAAACCTCAAAGAGGATCTGCAATAGACATCAAAATACTTACAGAAATTACAGAGAAACACACTTGAAAATAAATAATTGAGGACAAGCCTGTTAATATAATTAGTTCCTCCAGCGCAGGAAAGGTAAAATAGAATGCAGAAGTCAGGATGTGGAAAAAAAAGAGATTTATCACAAATAGCAAAGTAGTATGCTTCTGTTTACAAAAAAAAAAATCCGTTTAATGGTAACTTTCTACTCTTTCCTCCCTAACCAGCACACGCCCTCACCAGGAGCATTTTATTTATGCTATGCACAAATCCAGGAGGTTCTCTTGCCAGGTAGTGTAACTACTGATGTCCCTGTGATTGTGACAGCCAAGAGCTTTTATCAAAATATGACTTAAAAATCATACAGCATGTGGAATGAATCTGTAATTGAGCAAATCTGCTCTCTCATGAACAGTTTTCAAATTCCTGTGTGAGGCAAAGCATAAGCAGATTCCTTGGGCAATCAGAAAATACACCACTGAACTTTATGCAGTGAGGCTTGATCTTGGATTACATTTTTGAAAGCAGTGGTTGGCAGAAACAAACATATCTGTCCTCTTGCCAGAGCTTGATGTTGGAGCTCCTGTTTGAGACAAGGATGCCCCTGCAAAAACCAAGTAGAATTAGGCTTTTCTGGGAAATGGAGATACAGGGAGTGACTACTTTAGGGTTTGTGTTATCAAGTGCCTTGCCAACACTAAAGTCTCAAGACAAGCACTGTTTCACTTCAGTAATGTCTAGCAATTATCCTGCTCCATTTGGGTCTCAGAGTGTCCCTGGATACACGATGACAGTGTCTGCCCACACTCTGCCAGTCCATCAGAGAGCTGAGCCTTCCACTGCATGGCTCTCAGCTCTGATGCACACAATGCATCGCCTCAGCCCCTCTTTCAAGGAGACATTCCTACAGCTATCAGGGCTCTCCTTTTTCTTCTGTAAGGGCTCTGATCTAGAAAGAAAGAAATTTGCTGGGATTGATATTCCCTTTCATTTTTTTCTGAAGCTTTTGGTATTCTGTCTTTACCCTTCATGTCTGATGATTTGAATATCACTGCTCTGACAGACACATCATTTCCCTCCTTACAAGGGTTTCTACCACTCTTTAGACTTGGAACTGATCATCGTCCTGATTTAAATGCAACAGTTCAGTTAACAAGTTGTCTAAAAAGATAATCAAGGCTCCTTTTCCTACATTTTCTTGTCACTTGCTAGCCTATAATACTCAAGGGCTTCTATTCCAAAATCTCTTTGAATTACAGCTTCTCATTCACTTCTGGAAGACTCAAGGTTGGATTAAACTTCTTATACTGCTTCCTGTTACCATCTTAAAAGGACTCTTTTTGTGTCTTGCATTACTTTCTTTCCATTCTTCATATACTTCTTTGTTATTTGCACTTCAGTAGCACTTGGAGGTCCCAGCAAAACTGTCAAAACAGGTTTGCACATTACAGCACTGGAATAGAGGGGCTCTGCCCCAGGAGTTAGAATGGAAAGAAACAAAGAAAGGATCTTTATCTTTATGGGCAGGTTGAACAAGAAAAGTACAGCAACAAGAATTGCCCAAGCTTACAGGGAAATCTCTGAAAGATACAGAAAGAGAGGCCAGATCTCCTAGAGTGGAAGGGCTCCCCATCTCCTCTCTCTGATATTCCCTTTCCCAGGGCACTTGTGCCCATCTGGTCTATTCAATTATGTGAGACCAACCTATAAATGACTTTTGCAGCCTCCCAAATCTGTTTTTCCAGCTGCCACAGATGGAGTTGCAGTAGACCAAAAGCAATTATTTTGAAAAATGAGTGAAAGGTGTAACCTGGAATGGATGATCCCCATTTCCATTCTAAATGACACTAAAATGACACTAAATGGCACTAAAATGACAGTCCAAAAAAATTGATATTAAATATTAAATGATGCAAACACATGCTTTGAAGAACAGAACATAACATCACTTCTAAGCAAAGATGAGATATTAATTTTTCACAGAAATACATTTATTGCTGAATGTCTTCTAATAAAAAAAAACTTTTTTGAAAAATAAAATTCTACAAGAACCCCAGCCTCGAGCATATAATGGTTTATGCAACAAATACTTGTGAAATGCCTACTTAAAAAGTTAAACCCCCTGGAGGGCTTGTGAATCTTTTAGTTGTAATGTACCCCTGGAGGATTTTATTTTGTATCCGCCTAGCCTAAAGTTAAAGAGCACTTTTTGAACATGTTTGCTTTACTTGAAGCTAAAATCTGGGTTACTTGGGGGAGGGCAATGGAGAGTCTAATAAATCTTACTATATACTTCTTGGCAAGAAAACTACTTACTGGTGTCATGAAGAAACAACTTTACTGCTCTCTAAAGAAATATTGGTTTCAGAAGTTGCTATTGTATTCAAGACACATGGAAGCTACATTAAATCAAGTTGTGAAACATACTTTGTAATATGTGTTTAAAAAAAAAAGTTAAATTTTGAAACAGATTCTGACATATTAAAAACAGGAGGAAAAAAAGGAAAGTTTCTAAGACTTCCATAAATTTTGAAGGAGGAAGTTTAAAACTTGGGTGTTCCTCTCCATAAGTCACATTCCACAAAGAAACAGCTTCATTTTATGTATATAGTTTTACCATTCAAACTTCGGTGGGGTTTTTTTTTAAGCTTCTATTTTCACCATTAAAAACTGTGTATTTCTAAGCACAGGAAACATGAAGAGGGAGCCCACTTGCTCTGAGAATACCAGGTAGCATATGTTTTCTTACTCATATTTGAGAAAGTGCCCTAACCCTTGGCTCACAATGCTCCCAGTTACTTTCTTCCCCAAACACTTCATCCACAAATGGATCAGCTAATTAATCTAGACATAATTAATTAAGGCCACCAGCAGTAGAACAAAATTGCTTTGCCAGTTGCCCATGCATCTGGATGTCCTCCCATATGCTGCCAAGAGGAAAAAAATTGAGAAGCTTAATCTTTACAGAAAATCAGCTGCAAAAACAATAAAGTGAATTTAGACCCTTTGAAAGAAAGCAGATTGAGTAGTCAATTTATCCTCTGAACAGGCTCGGCTCAGACAAGAGCAAGGTGCCATGTTCAGTTCTGTACTCGAGGGACCATTACTACAAAGGAAACAAGTTGAATTCAAAGTCCCTCAATTTCTGTGCTTTCTGTTTGAACATGGCTACAGGAATTTGAAACGAGAGCAGGTGCCACAACTGTCCTCCTGTGGCATATTTGGTAGAGAGTGAACAGAAAATGTTTTCTCGGAAGTATTTGCGGCTGTATAACTAGCTTCCAGCTCTCCTTCCTGACATGATTTATTCTGGGCTAAAGAACTTAACTCAGTAAAATCAAGACAATAATTTAAAAAAAAAAGTCTGCATATGAGTTAGACTCTGATGCTTACAGTCTGTATTTCTTAATTCCAAAATGCACTTCCTTTCCCAAGCCTGGATATAGCAGATACAGCCTAAGCCACATCATACAACTTTTGTCTTGTTAATCCTCTGTTGAATGCAGAGTGTATTTGTAAATTATGGACAATTAGACCAGTTTGTTGGGTTTTGTTTATTTTTTTTAAGAATGTGATGCTAATAATACAGAGAATTACTTCTCCAGCTGCTAAAATGAGTCCACTTGTAGGCCAGAACCAGAACCAACAGCTCTTAAAAGGTGCAGAACACTGTAAGTGAGAATCCTTTTCCTAAATGTGGCTGGATTCAAAATTCTATGGGACATTTTCAATATATACTTTTCACACAGCAAAGATTTTTTAAGGTGGAAGCTTGTTTCCCAATTTAGCCTTATCTTTTGCTTCCTCCCTCACCATTCCCATGGCACTGTGGGCAACAAAAAGAAGAGGGTTTAAAGGGAAAAAAAAAAAACAAAAAACACCCTAAAAAACAAACACACCTCAACACTTCAATGTATGCCTTTCAAAATATCTTAATTCTGATGCATCTGAGAATTCAACTCCATCACTGGCTACTGATAATTGAAATTAAGAAAGCAGCATGTTTTCAAAGCTTCAAATTCCAAAGTAAACTTTATTGGGAACCTCAGAATAATTGTCTCAACTCTGCAAATTTGAATGAATATTTAATGTTACACTGCTACCACCACAAAAGGCCTACTTCTTTTGATAAAGACACTGATTTATCTCCAAGTGTCCTGGGAGGCTGAGGCTGAAATATTGCAAGAGAAACTGGCTTGGATCTAGGTTTCAAAAATGACAAAAAAATTATCAGCTCTCAGTTCTTAACTGCCTGACATTAGTCTTCAAAATTAAAAGGGGGATTAAAAACATCACTAAGTAAAGCAAGAAAATACCAGACATGCTGGATTTCCAGCACAGTCCAATTTTATCTCCTAATTATTTCAAATGCAAGCTGCCAAGTGCACCAACCATTATGACAACAAAAATCTGATCCAACTTTGCAACAACAACAAAAAAATGTTTATCGGAGAGGACTAAACCACAGACTCATTTTATAAACTTGGAAGCAATTCCAGAGCTTGTGCCATACATCTCAAAGGAAAAGATAAACCTTCACTCACATTTTCATGTAACAACAAATGGATCAGCGGTCTCCATGCAAAAAAAAATTTAAATCCTTCACAGTTGAAGCCACAAGACTTCAACAACAACTCCTTCTTATCAGGGATATTTCCACTAACACAAGTGCAAGTGAAACTCTTGGCTGAAGTGTCCCGAGCCGTGCGTGTCAAGAGCAGGGAGTGAGGAACAAAGTCGGCTCTCGAGGGCTCTGATCACGCCCTTGCGCCTCACAAGAAAGGAAACATTTCGCCTGCTTCAGGGTCAGCCTTGCAGGATTTTGCCCCCTTCCAAATCATCTCTGATTTCCAAAAACTTTGCACAGAAACTGAAGCCAAATGGCACCTGAGAACTGTAGACTGAACAGTGAACTGCAGACCTAAACAGCTTCTGTGAGAACGAGTCACAGGCAGACACATTTGAAACAGGCGGAAAATTTCATGTTCTTACCCACCCCTCACATTTTTTCAAATGCTTCTGGAGGACGAGCTGGCTCAGCACATCAGAAAGGAGAATGGTGTCTTTCGATAACAGGCTGCAGTTCCAAATTCAGCCCAGTCTAATGGTGGCTGAAAGCTAGTATCCAACAGGTGGCCAATGTCAAATGAAATAGGGATTTCACTTCCAGTCATGTGCCTGCAGCACACAGCTGGCAGTTTGAGTAGAAAGGCCAAGCCCAGCTCTCCAAGCTGTGACCAAGGTGTGCTGGCAGGGCAGGACAGTGGCAGGACAGTGGTGAAGGAATTCATTTAACCAATGCTGTTAAATAGGAAGTTAGACTCAGGAGTGAGCTTGTGTTTTCAAAAGAAAGATAAAGAGGAGAATTTTACTTAGAAGATTTTTGCTTGATTAATTCCAGCAACAGGAGATATGTCTAGTGTGTTTACACTATATAAATTATTATTGCATCAAATTAAACTTGAAACAACTCTTAAATTTTGTTTCAAGCTAGAAGCTGTAGGACCTTACTATCTGATATAGCTTTGCTATCATGGTTTATGGAGCAAATGACTAAGCTATGAAATTTTAGTGGATAAACCTCAGCAAAGTGCTTCAGGCTAGTTTCTCAACACTAGGACATCTGACAGAATGGCTACATGGCAGGCATTCCACAGTAAAAGCTCATATCAACACTTCTGCTGGGGTACATAAAGGCATAAAGTGCCTCAAATTACCTTGTATTTACTGCGGGGTATAGGGGAATGCAGACAGAACTCCGTGGAGCAGCCAGTTATTGGTGTGTCCAACACCTCACCTATGCAGAGACCACCTGCCCCAAGACCACAACCAAACTCTCATATCAGCCTCCAAAGCACTTGATCCTGAGATCTCCACCCTAACCAGGCACAGTTTGGAGCAAGAGGGCATGAGAGGGGTTTAACTCTCCCAGCACTGTCATTCCACTCTTTGCCTGGCTGCCAAACATCTTCAGTGCAGACAACATATTTCAAGCTCCCTCTGACACTGGCTGTCCCTATAGGCTTAACGGGCATGGCAAACCATCATCCAAAAGAACAGCCCCTAGGAGAAACCAAATAATTAGCAACATGTGTTTTGGTACAGAAAGGTGCAGAGAACATGGCTTTCCCTTTCCAGGCACATGAAGGAAAAGCCTTGGAAAAGCAGGGAACTAGATACTGTTTTCTCAGCAATATTTAGTCTAACTCAGCCTCCGCCTACATTCACTTCTGCACTGAAAGAAATACACTGTGTAAACTTTTTAACATTTTCTTTCCTTTGTATCCTATCCAGTGATTTTTTCTCTGAAAGAGTTTTCAAAAAAGCTGGGAAAGGGCAGCATCTCTACAATAGGAAGTGTCTTCTGCACCACAAGAATAAAAATCACTATTTCCAAAGCTGTGTTTTCACTTGTGTGCTATTGGTGACAATGTTATTGATGACCCAGTAACAAAGAGAATAAACCCCACATTGTCAAGACTGTGACTACATATACACATACAGTCACGAAAAAGAAGGCAAATTTAAAACAAGTATTTCAATAATAAGTGAGTGTTACAAAATGGTATTTTTCCTCCTAAATGCAAGGATAAAGGACCTTTTGCTAGTCTCTGAATTTGCCTTTCACAGCTACATCATCAAGCAATGTCTTACCCAATAAAAATATTTCTGCAGAATTTAATAACTACATCTATAGCACCTTGTCTGAGATTCAAAAGCCTTGGAAATTAAAATATGGCAAGAGCAGAATTTATGACAACTCTGTGAAGTAATGTCTATGCATACATTCCCTCTTAATGTCATGATTAATTTACTGTTAGGACCATATTGTAACAAACTTATTTTTAAGTTACCGGTTCTCCCCCAAAACAATGCCCACACACAAAAGCCAAGCTGTTGGTCCCTGTGCCTGCTGAGCTGTTTTCTGCCTACTGAATGGTGGCAACCAGAATAAAAGTCAACAATTCTCAGATGTGTTAAAAGCTCCAAGCTCTTTGCAGCACTCGCCATAAGCCATAGGCAAATGTGATATTGCAAACCGGCTTGTCATCACCCTCTTCCTGCCCTTCCCAAGACGTATATTCCTCATGAAGGGACCTTTTCTCTCCAATAGCACCTTTGAGATACTGAAACCTTGCTGCTCTATTATAAAAAATAGTAGGCGAAGATGTCTGCTCTTACACAAACAATTCTATTTATGAACTGAAAACAACTTCCAGGGTTGGCATTTCCAATATATTTATTATTTCAAGGATCATTAATCTCTATAAAGGACAGAGCTCTGAGTTATAACTAACTGCTGTCAGCATAAACTGCTAAAGCCATGCCTAAAGTAACAACACTTCTATGTCGAATGGTATGGTGTAAAAGATATTCATTGAAAGGAAGAAAACTCCCCTACATCTCAATTTTGCTGGCATAGATACACACAATTATTCTACATTTTCAGTTGAAGAAAGAGAAATGGACAGAGTTCAATGGACTCAACTTTGAAGACCCTTTCCATTACATACTTGAGAATGTTAAGAGATGTAAACTGCAGCTTTAAAAATTCTGAATGGGACTAAAACCTGCACCACTTTCCAATAATTATTACACATTCAAACAGACCGCTACTGCCATGACTTTACACCAAATTTTTCCCAAGTCCCACTGTTTTTCCTCATCATTCTCCTTCACACATCTCAGTAACTTTTTTTTAAGTATCAAATAGACTAAGTTCTCATTCAGTCTTTATTTCAGTATTTACTGGCATGTTTACATATGGAAACAGATTGCAATAGGTATTCCAGAACAGTTGCTCTGCAAACACTCTGTATCACAATGAAAGTCTGCACAAGCAAGCGCATTAATTACTGATAAATAAAAGCACTTTTATTCTTTCATTTTATGTCTGTAACAAAGGGTCTTATAAGCTTCCTTACATAGACAAGCCTTTCAGTCTTCTTGGTTCAACCACCCTTAGCTCTTCTGTGAACTTCTTCAAGCTTGCCCATTATTTTTTTGGTTTTATTTTTTTTCTGGGAACAAAAAGATATTTTAATGGTGGCAGACAATTATATATTGCACACTGCCTGTGCACACTACCAGACCTGGACTCAGCATCCACACTGAAACACACCTAAGCTCCTCACCCACTTGTACCCACAGATCCAATGAGGCCAAGATGAGCATTTGCAAACCTAACAAGGAACAAGGGGAGGGCAGAGGAACAATCCTTTAGATCCATGCCGGTTTCTGAAGAAGTGATGCCACCTGCAATACTCCAAAAGGAACAGCAAGTAACAACTCAGCCAGGGCTGTAGCATGAACTCATTGAAATTTCCTACTGATTTTCAAGAATTCCCTAATGAGAGGCGCAAAAAGTCAGCAAAAGGAAAATGATTTCTCTAAAGGTCACATTCAAATGCTTTTAAACAAGTGATTACTTTCAATTCTGACCTCTTTGGTATCAATTGGAACTTGGCCTGAGAAAATGGTTTCAGTACTCTGCCCACTGGTTTGTTTGTACAGTGGCACAGGAAATATGTAAATAGATTAAATTTACAACAAAGTGCCAAGCATTTGAGATTGCTGGTTCTGTAATGTTCTCTGCTACACGGTTATAGCAGCCAGAGCCTGGCTCTGTGGCAGTCAGCACTAAAGCTCCTCTGAAAGCAGACACCCTGCAGTGTCCCCTGGACTCTCTTTCCACCATCCCAGGACCATCACACGTGTTCACACATTATCAGCCTCTGCTCAGAGCGAGGCCAGTCTGAAATTACATTAAATGACACCACCAGGCTACAGACACAATGGGTGACAGCCCAGGGGAAAGCATGTTCTGTGCCCAGCAAATTTGTCTTGTTCACTTTTGGGTAAGTGATTCTCACAGTCATTCATAAATCACATCTTCTGAAGAGAATTCAGATTTAGAGCCCTAACCTCCCACTCGACAAACACACTGCTGAGTCAGACCCAGCTTAACAGATCTGAGCAGGCAGCTTTTACCCAGTGTGAGAGTTTCTGTGTTCCTCTTCCCTGTTTAGAGGTCTCCAAAACCAAGGACGCTCATGTTTATTCATAATTTTAGTTTAACCCGTTACCTTCAACAATTGATTTCAATTACTTGAGAAATGAAATGTATTGGACTATCAAACTGAAACAAAGAAAGAAAAGCTTTCCTAAAAAGATAGCATGACAGGACACTTACTTTCTTCTCTGTAGGAACATACGAGTTTTCACTTCAAGAGAATATATGAAAGAACACTATTTTTAATAGACAATTACATTTTCAGCTCTACTAGACATAGTCAAGTTGTCCTTCCCTGCCTGAATATTCAGAATTTGCCTAGTAAAAGAAAGGATACAACTCCAGCAGAAAGAATTCTTTTCTAAAACAAAGACATGATGAAAAAGTGAGACTTGCCCTACTAGCAGAGAACATCTCTCAAGCCACATGGGTGAATTTTAACATTTATATCCCTGCTAACTAGACACAGACTCAAACCAAAAACCACAAATATGGTGAAAGTCTGAATGCAGATCTGAATTTTATAGCTGACACCCCAACTCCTCTCTTAACAATGGCTGGAAAATTCTTTTCAAAACTCCTACAATATTTGTTCCATACACAGGAAATTAGTTTAATAGTACATCTTTGGGGGATTAGCTTTGTTTAGCTGTCCAAGCCTTTGATTCAAAGTCTGTAGATAGTATTGCTTTAGTTGCTACACAGAAACAGAGATATTTCCTGATGGGATGCCTCCCTTGCTCACATGGTCGTTCACCTTAATCCCTGTTAACTTTACAGGATGCTACAGTGCACATATAGGGCTGCAAAGGAAGCCCTTCATACAAGTTTCTTGGCCTTCCTCTTTTCACAGCATGAAAACGGTGAAGATAAATATACTGCTGAAGCACAGGAATTGGGAAGCTGGGTAAAAAGTATTTCATTCTTACAGAGGAATTCCTCATTTCTAGACAACATAAAGCAGCTTCTGAGGATGAATTTAGTGCTTTTCTGCTTTAGCATAGTGGGCTGTATTATGACCCTATAATCCACTGTGAGCAGGGCAGCAGCTGAGAGCTGCACTGCCCTGGAGCTGTCTGGAGATGACTGTGATTCACTGAATCACTTTCCTTTCCAATTTCCACTCTGCCTCGAGTAAGGCAGCACTGTCCTCTTCCCAAAATGATTCTGCTCATCAGCTGGGCTATGCTCCACTGTCTTTCCACTCACAACCAGGCAAGTAAGGAAGTAGGAGGGTTGAGGAGAAATTCTTTAAGCTCAAAAATATGTATAGGTTACACATGCTTTTTGTTAGCCACCTGTACAGTGGCTATGGTACAGCAAGGTGTGTGTGTGTGCCTCAAATCTTAGTTTGGTGTGCTAGACAACACAAGGGATTGTTGGTGTTCCACACCAAATGCTCACCCTGTTAGGCCACCACTTGGCTTTGTTTCTCCCCCAAGACAGTTTCTGAAGAATGTAGCATTTAAATCAAGCTAAGGGAAAGGCAATAGCTGTTAAAATAGAAGTATCTAACACATTTTGAGGCCTGAGGAACTGGGAGGGAAAGGAAGAAGCACAGGGCAAGTACTAAGAAAGTGTGATCTGTGGGCAATAGATGGCAAATAAAGCTCTCAGTGTCCAAAGGGAGAGGGGAAAAAAACCTGAAAACAACAATAAATGCCCGTATCCAACACATTGACTAAAGTATCCTGATCCCAGCCAGACTAACCAAATTCTCCAAAACCACAGAGCTGCTAGATTAAAACCATCCTTACGATTCAATGTTCAGAGAAATCATCCTTAAATACATAATAATAGGGTTTGAGATGCCATAAAATCCTCTTTAGACAGGCAGAATATTCCTGAATTCTCTTCATATTTACAAGGACTGGAGAGCAGGGAAGCTCCAGACTGGGATGTGCCTGGCTGCAACATGCAGCTCTGGGGGTGTGCTCACTGCTGCCAGGCTGACAGGACAATAAGTGCCTCTACAGCACCATATATTTAGTTGTGTTCTCTATTGTTTAAAAGAGCAAATTACATTCGCAGCAGAGAATTTAGCAGCACAGCCAAAAAGCTTGGGACTACCCATCACTAACCATCAGTCACCATTTCTAAACACCACCGTGGGTGATGCATCACAGGCAGCACCAAAGGAGGAGGGAAGAGGTGTTAATTAACCTGTAAACCTGCTCCACTTTGTGCTGCAGACAGCACAAAGGCCCGCCGCAATCGGAGGCATAGTTCACCCTCATTACAAGGCTCTCCATTACAAAGCCGGTGCAAAGAAAAGCCTACTGCTTTGACTCACCACCCCACTTCAGCTCTTTGTAAACATTCTGACATGCATTTCACTCATGTACAAACTCCGCTGCTCCAGCCAATAATCTTCAAGAGAGGGGTAATTTCATTATTCACGCAAACACCAGAAAAACTTCATCTCCTTGCAAAGCTTTCAGTCTCACTGGTGCATCAGAGCTTGTTGTCAGTCGAACTTTGAACAAATCTTTTCTTTCCCAATTGAGTTATGTCTGTGTAGCCCATTTCATTTAGTAACGGTGGCGAAAGTCTGGCATTCTCCTCATGCTCTCTTGTATACCTATGATGATTTACACACATGCCAGCCATACTCTGTCCCTACGTTCCCATCAATCTTGCCCTATAAGCATCACCACGAGCAAGGTACAGCCAAAAGCAGAAAGTCCACATCCCTTGAATGCACAAATCCTTGGACAGGCCTCCACGAGGGTGGAGATTCAGCTCATACATGAAAGACACGTCCCTCTCACCACCTTCTACAACCTTGTCCAAAGCCTCATCAAGATGAGTGAGAAGTAAAACGTCTTTTCCCTATATATGACAGAACTGCTTTGATTAATACAAACTTTTTAGAATTAGACTTCTTGAGCCACTGGATTGTAACAAGAGCTGGACAGTTCAGGAAGGCTCCTTCCTGAAACATTTTAGGAGGATTACTGTAGATCAAAAGAAACAATGTAAGAGGTTGGGCTATTTTGCAAGGGGAGATTATATAAACTTCAAGGAGAATTCAAACATTCTTTTTCATTCTTACTTTGCTCGGGAAAGTAAGTGATAAATACCTGGCCTGTTCATAAAAACATAGCAATGAATTAAGAGTACAGCTGACATCGAAGTTCTTCATGAAATATAAATATTTCTCTGATGGAGAAGCAGGAAAAGGGGGATAAAACCAGTAGGTTCTGAAAGAAGACAAATGAGACTAAATGAGTGGCAAATGTTTAGTATTTTGGGTCTCTGTGAAGAAATGAACATCAGAAAAATATACACCTAGGATCTAGACTAGAATGCTTGGCTCCTGGATCTCACTCTTAAACCATAAATTCAGAGTTTCAGGGACCAGGCAGCCCCACAGCAGTGGCTATCCATCCTTGCCACCCACATCACAAACACCTCGCAGCTTCACATCCCAGCCGGCAGACCAGTCTGCTAATCTCCATGACTTCAAAGCCTGCCCACCTTGCCATCCAGAGAGCTTAAGAAAGCTGTGTTTAACCTATTACCCCACCTCCCTAAGTACAACAGGGCTGACATCCCACCCATGAAAATCCCAGCCACTAAGCAGAGACCCAAGGGGCAGCACCAGCAGCGCAGTTAGGAGAGAGAGGCACATCCTGTTATCAGAGCCTGTGTCTGGACCACGGACAGCTTTAACCTCGCAGGGATCCTTCTGCCACCTACACCTGAATATAAAATAGGGTCCAGCACCATGAGCAAATGGATAAATCTAAGAAGTGCTGCACTAGAACATGCAGTTCTCAACAGACTGAGCTACTAGAAATTTCTGTCACAAGATGAAAATACAAACAAAAATTATTTTATGATTGAAGCAAAAAGGATTAAGGGCACAGTCCAGATATTCCATCTACACTGGCTGTACTTCTGATATGCCCATTCTCACCTCTTCCCCTTCACAACTAAGTCAATGATTTTGTTATATTGTATTGGACTAATTACATTGGACTAATTTCTTTGACTGTGTCCCCAATACCCTAATTTTGCCCTTTCCATCCTTTACTAAGCCTGTCTACATAAGTTGAAGATGCACTCCCTCCTCTGTCAACTTGCTTTTTTCTGGCCTCTTTTCAGAGGAGAGGTCAAGCCTTTCCTCTCACCAGCCCTCTCTTGTCTTCTTTCTTAGGAGAACATTTTCACCCAGTCTGAGGGGACTGCATTTTGCTCATTCCTGTTTGATGCATTTCTTGTGAGACAGGATCAAATGAGATTGAAGGCCCAGAGAACCCCATGCTGTGTACCTTGCATAAAATGTACTTTCTCTTACACTAGAAAAAGGCTTACATGACATATATTTTTTATAAATATATATCTATGAAATTTTGAAAGTAGGCAAAAAACATTATAATATCATAAGGTGGCAAGGAATACAAAAGGAAAAAAAACCACAGTGAATAGAATCCTTTTTTATAAAAAAGAAAACTATGCTTAACACAAACTCCTTCATGAATTCTCTTTATTCTTCCAGTGACACAAATTCACCATTCTGCTGACACTGTTGCTGACGCTACTGAAAAAGTCACCCAAGATGGTTCATTTTAAAATAAAATTTTACAAGGAGACAAAATAGGGATTTGTAATGGAACGTTTCCTTCTACTTAATCACAGTATCATTATTGTAATGATATAAAGTCCATTTGGTCTTTTAATTGATTTAATGGTAAACATATAATATTTTGGGGATAACTCCCGCAAAGACATCCAGTTAAAGGAGGAAAATCTTAAATTATAGTTGCCCAAAACAGTTCCCCCTTAATTTACTTAATGCCAACAAACAAGAGATTCCTGCAGTAATTCTGTGTTTCTAATACTGTTATCAATTTTAATACTACCTCCAGATTCCACTCATTTAGTCACTGAGAAATTCTTAAGTATTTACAATCATCAGTCAAACAAGGAATGATTTCAGCTCTTTGACCTTAGAATCATGAGGTATAAACTTTCAACTTCCATAGGGAAGATATTTTTAAAACGAAGAGTGCATTTCCCAGAATAATGATGCTCTAATACTAAACAGCAGCTCAGTTATTTTGTGTTAAGAAACCAAAGCCCTTCTTACACAATTTCAAAGCAGCAGCTGTGACTTTGAAACTAGGAACTCAGTCTGGCCACCTGCTTTCAAACCAGCCAAAATAAACGTGGTGGGATGGTTCCTGTTGATAGCCATGGGATGGCAGGGCAGCACAGGTTATTTGCTGCTAGGGATTAGGTCCTAGACATCACCAACTTCTCCAGGATTTCACCTGGATAAGGACCTTGGGATCAAGCTGCATCTGAAAGCTGGATTAATTATTAAGTGCTAGTTTGCAGTACTGTTACTCAAGAGGAGCAAAACCTCATTGCACAGCTGAGGTGTATTGTTCACGGCATGCCATTCACAGTGTGATGCTTTACTCCCACAGCAGATGATACTTCTTAATCTCGTGCCAAACAGAAAGTATTATGGCCTGGCTTACAAGGTATTGGTTCCTTTGAAGAAAGGGTTTGTTTTGCTGCTGTGATTTTAGGGGTTTTTTTTAATCAACTCAAACCCATCCATAATAGTAATAATAGTAAACTAAGAAATATTACTTTAAAATCTCAAGCCAGCCTACTTCTTCTGGCCTTACTAAATGCAAAAAGCTTTGCAAAAAATAGTGTCCACCAGTGCAATTTAGTGAACACTAACTAAACCTTCCCAGATCCTAACCACAGCTAATGTGTAGAGTGTACCTGAGAAGATATTTCAGGGCCTAATCTTGCTCTCAGCAGAATGAACAGAGAGTTACTGAACTTCAACTGTAAAAGGATTTGGCCTACAAAATCTCAGCCATTTCTAATTCTAACTGTTAAAACCAAATGCAGTCTTCCTCAAAAACTATACTACAAAGTACTACAGAAGAAAAAGAAACCTTAAATATTTAAAAACACACAAACACATTCCTACAAGTTTAATTTAATATAACACTGTTATAGGAAGAGAGAAGAAAAGAAAAAAAAATCATGTCACTCACAAGTGTCCTAAGTTCTTTCCTCTTTCTACTCCTCTTTGCCTTGCTTTCCCCCCTTCCACTCTCCTTGTGCAGAGGCACATTTTGGACAAAGCACCCACTGTAACACGGTGCTGAGGTGGGAACATGCTCTTCTTCAGGAGAAAGGACACACACTTTGATCTTCAAGGAAAAGACTCTGGATGGTGCAACTCAAAAGGCTGCTACAAGTTTCTTTCTTTTTTTTTTTTTTTTTTTCTCCTATAAATTATCCCTCCTTTTGATATCTATTCTTGCTCTTAAAAAAAAATACACACATCAAGTCAAGATGAAAACTGCCCACACGACAAGTTTGTGTTTACAAGCTTAAGAGCAAGTTTCACTTGAACACAGGTCAATGCCTCTTTAAGAAAACATCACATACCAAAAAAATCACACATGGTTAGAACACATCATGAGCAGAGAGGGATTGTGGACTCAGTCTGTGAGGCACTGAGCCAGCCTGAGAAGCCCTTTGAAGTTAGAAAAACATCCTCTGGTCAGAGCACATTTGTGAAGCCGTGGGACAGGCGCTTTAAACAACATTCACTCCGAGATCACCTGCGGTGTGCCCGTGGATTGGCGCCTGGGTAACCTCAGCAGCGTAACCCTTTGTGTTCCACCGGGACCGCTCCCTGCAAAACGCCTCCTGTCCGAGCACAGGCACAGAGCTGAGCACAAGGCACGGACCCCTTCCCTCTCTGCACACGGGCAGGCAGCTCCAGCACACCGGGAAGTGCGGGGAAAGCCAGCCGCAAGCAGACCTTGGGCAGCACAGAAGGGCCTCTCTCCTGGCCACGGCAGAGAAAGGCATTACCTGCAAGGAGGCCACTGCAAAGCAGTGTTGTACCAGGACCACAGAGCTTGGGATGCAGCCAGGCGTGACACACAACACTGCTCATCACCCCGCCAGGGCGTGGAGGCTCCTTGGCTGTGGATGCCCAAGTCCAGGTAACACATGGGGTTTATTTCCTCTCCCACTTGCACACAGATAAGACTGAACATCAGATTTTTCCAGCAAAGCTAGCTCCCTCCACCCCGCTCTGCCATCAGCTGTCAGCACCCAGCCTGCTAGCACCAGTGTGCTGTGCCAGCCCAGTTTAAAGCACATGCAGCCCTGGCCTGGCAGCTCTCTCAGGCTGTGCCTCTCAGAGGAGTCTCTAACTGGAGGCAGCAGTGGCTGCCCAGTGCTCGTGCTGCTGGATATTGGAATTAATGTGCAATAGCAGACAACCTTGACTGGAGCCCATGGCAGCTGAGGCTGTGGAAGGAACAAGCCTCACCCTGCCTTTGGATGGGGTTCCTGCTGGTCTTAGGAGACACTCAGACCACACTAGGCCAGGATTCTTTCCTTTCTTCAAACATACCCCTAAAGGCACGTCATTAGCTTTTTTCTCATCTAACCATTCTGCTCTTCTGTGTTTGACAGCCTTTCCTACTTTCCCCAGTGGTGGTGAAATTCCCCTCATTTTTGAGGAGACAGGACTGCCAGTGTTGCCATCAGAAACACACGAGGAGGGTCAGATTACTCTTGCAGAGCTAACAAGGCTCTGCAGTCTTTTTGCTTCTCCCACAGGACATTACCCATTGTCTGTTATTCAATTACTGACAAATCTAGGGGGCTCCCCACTGCAGCGCCTTTGGTTTCTGTCTTTCCAAAATGGGGAAAATCAGAGGTGGCCATAGACTAAGGTCAGACTGTTTTAGCAGAGGCTTGATCTGCATTTGAACAGCACATGTATGTTTAATGAATAAGCACAAGCATCACCTGCATGCTGAAGTCTGTCTGGTCCCTCCTGGATAGCAGCAAATGTCCAAGGACACGGAGCTTCTTCAACATACCTTACTTTTGAATTTCAGCACAGAGTTCTCACTTTTTATTTTTTTTTCTAAGTGGTATTTAAACAAAAAGAAATCAAACACCCATCTGGAAAAGAGTGCCATGCTAAGGTTGATGACCAAACTCCAGTGAAGTCTATATAGCATCAATGAATACAATACTTCCTTTCCAAACGCTGGGGATTTTTTTTTTCCTTTTCTGTTACACATCACCATGTTGCAGTCCAAGAGCAACTGTCTTTCAAAGTAAGGCCCTGTACAATAGCTTACACAGGAAGAGATCTCATTTACTTCTTTGTGCTGTGCATTAGTCCAGAGTTAAAGATTTTGTGTGCTTCCTATTAGTCATAAATAAATGATTGAAAACACCCTTAGAGTAGAAGAAAAAAAAAAAAGAATGAGACTGCCGTTCAATACTTTAACAAACCAACCTAATTAGATAAAAAAAAACACCTTCATACAATAAAAATGTGGCATTTTAATGGGTATTAAGCAGTGCTGTGGGAATAGCCTCTTTTAAAACATGCTTTTTAAATCTATCTGGAAAATTACAGTGTTAATTACAAATGGGAATTTAAGTGGCAGTACAGCTGGGAAAAACTTTTGTGAACCTGTCATAAAATGATCAGATAAACTGCATCTGCGGGGGAAAATACACTGCCATTACACCAGCAATGTAGCTGCCAGATTAAAAGAATGTTAGTCTCTTGAACCTTTCCTCTTCTGCCACTGGTGTGGCAGAGAACCCAATACAAAACCACTAAAACCAATGAGAAGCTTCCCCTCTATTACAGCAGGACTTTTGCATCAAAGCAGAACAGAAATAATGCAGATTTTTTTAAAAAATTATAGAAACAGTCTTACCTAACTGCACTGAGTTAGTTAAAAATACACATTTAAATGTAACTTATTTATGGTACTTGAAAAAACTCCTTTTGCATATATATCCACATCAGGAACAAGACCTTGCACATAAGCTTTGCATAAATAAAAGTGGCTTTAACTGAGATAACCTATGAAGTTTTTCCTCAAAATAAAATTAAATATTCGGGATGGCTAAATGAGGCACAGTTTTTCCATGGGAAAAAATATCAAAGTATTATTTATTTTCCTGTAGGTACTTGTTTTGAAAAGCCTTTCCTCCCCACCTGGCCTTCTGCTAAAAGCCACAATCTACATTTAAACAGTGTGTACGCTTTAGAAAATTATCAACCATCTTTTTTTACAGCAGGAGCTTATGAAATTATTTGATCCACTTTTCATATAGAAAGCCTATGGCTGACCATAAATAGGCAGGCTCCCAGTATAAACTTACCAGGATTACATCAAAGACCTTCCTCTAGGATCAGACGATTGATTTCTTCAATGCTTTTTAGAATTTCTTCCAGGATATTTTGGGTTATTGCCTTAGACCTTTGCTCAGCTGGAATGACAGATATTCTGTTTGCTAGACTGTGATGTTCTCTCTTTACAGGGGAATGAGTGTCCGTAGTGTATGCACACGTACATTACACGAACACAGAGAGGCTTGGAAAGTTCACAGGCAGAATTATTATTTATTGTTTCAAAAAGAGGAGTTTATTACAGAAACACTGATACAGGCTTAACTGCAGCATCTTACGCAACACAGAGACTGCTTGTTATTCTGTGAGCTCAGGGCTGGGACTCAGAGAAAGTCCCCACTCCCCCAAACAGGCATTTGTTCTTTCCACGCATTTAAGGCACAAGGTTTAGCCTTACAGCTTCTACCCTCTTTACCTAACTCTCTTGAAACTAACTGTCCTGGAAGTATGAAAGAGTTTTAAGATAGGACAAGTAGCTTAGTCCTTACCTACCACTATCAAATCTTTGGGGAATCAGACAGCAAACTATCTCCGAGGGCAATGTGACACACTACCCACCGTTCTCCTTCCTCCCCCAAGACAAACCTGTCACCTCCGTACCACTCATCATTCGCATCAGAGTGTGGATCAAAAGATCCGAGGCTGCTCCCAAATCCCATTTCTCCTGCAAGACTGTACTTTGTTCTGTCACTTCCCTACTGAGTCTATCTCCTTATTTTATGCCTCACAGCATGTGTGGCTGCACCCCAAGATCAAACACCCATGCATGATTTTCTTTCACAGATCTTGAATCACAATGTTATACTTTAATAGGAACCTCAATATACTTAATCCCTTTAAAGCTGCCACAGTAATGCCCCCAAACGCATTAAATTTCACCCTAATCGCCAAATACAAAGTATTTCTCTGGATGGACAGTGCACAGACTGTTCTGACCACATGCCAATCCACCTCTGAGCTAAAGCAACATACACTGCCTGCCTTTGTTAGTCAGAAGTCCAAAGATACGTGGCTGAAAAATCCAGGCACCTTAAAAGTTCTCTGCTGCAAATTTTGCTCAAAACATAACTGAACGTTTAAGGGAGGATCTCACATTCTCAAGGCATTCTCATTGCAAATGACAAGGAATGAGAGCCACTGAGCCTGCATTTAAATACAAACCCAGTAAAACTTAACACAGGGCTGGTAGATGTCCCCTTCAAGGTGTAATTGAGACATCCACACCCCATCACAGTCAACACAATGAGTTTCAGAGTCCAGTGAATTCTCAGACTGAGAAGGGTTATTGGACAAAGTTACCAAACTATTGGAGCTTTGACATAAAGCAGAAAAACTGCTTGCCTGATAAGACTTGTTCACAAGTATTAAACTTTATTAACAATAGCCTTAAGTTTAAGGAACAACTACTTTTCCTGTATGTTTGGCAGGGACCTTGGTTTGAGCACACAGGGTCTTCTGCTCCCCCTGCTGAGGGGTTGGTGTCTGGTGGAATTTGGGTCTTTCTACAGGGCTCTTCTTGGCCACTGAGGAGCTTCTCAGGCACTGATGGCATTTCAGTCTCCTGAAATGTGGCCGCTGCCTGGTCATCTGAGGAGCAAAAAGATTTATACCACCAGAAATTTTACAGACCAAAACAATAGGATCATTTATTGCCCTATAATATACAATAGGCCAAACTACAGGATTGCAGTGGTTCAGGTTGGAAGGGACCACATCATGTGGGTCATCTGCTCCAAGCTTCCTGCTCCAGCAGGGCCATCCCAGAGCACAGGACACAGGATCTAGAAGGTTCTTGAATCTCTCCAGCAAAGGGAGACTCCCCAGCCTCTTGGACAAGCTGTTCCAGTGCTTGGTCACTGCACAGGAAGGAAGTTCTTCCTCATGTTCAGGTGGAAATTTCTTTGTATCAGTTTCTTCCAATTGTCTCTTCTCCTATTACTCAGCACTGCCAAGGAGAGCCTGGCTCCAGCCTCTTGACACCCTCCCTTCAGACACTGATAGACATTGCTGAGGTCTCCTCTCAGCCACCTTTTCTGAAAGTGCTCCAGGACCTCCCCAAAGACACTGCAGCACTCCCTTCCTTAAACAATTAGATTCTGTATGACTAAACCACAAGTATTCCTGGCCTACTGTGGGCACCTATCAGGGTATGTGAGACACAAACAGAAGGAGATTAGGGACTCCAGCTGAACACTTGCTTACAGACACAAGCCTGTTGGGAAGCCAAGTCCACAGCGAGCCAATGGATCACCTTATTAAACAGTGGACATCAGGTTACATGGCAGCAGTATGTTTGGAGTACACTAACTGTACAGGACTTCACAACTCAAAAAAGGATGTCTCACATGCTCAGAAGTGCCACTGTAATTCCTCAAGTTGGAAGACAAAATACAGGCCATATTGCTCTGATGACAATAAATCCAGAAGCCCACAAAAATGAATGCCCTGTACAACAGTACCCCTTGCAGAGACAGCAGGGCAGCAATGGTTGAAGGTACACAAATCATTTCCCCTTTCTCTTAGCTTACACTAAAAGCCAGCACAGCCCTTTCACCACAGCTAACACCACTGGCCTTCCACCACTGCAGCAGAAATGTCATGAGATACTGCAATACAAACATGCTTTGCTGGCTCAAAAATCAGACACAATGAAGATTTTGCATTTGGAACTTGGTTCATAATTCTTGAATGGAATACAGTCCAACTCAGTCTCCCATAGCAGGAGTTACTCTGTAGGAGTAAATACAGGCTTAGTTTTGCTGCCAATGTTGGCAGATATGACTAAATAAATTCACAGAGAAAGTATATTTGACCATTCCTTCACATTAAGTTTTAAACTAAAACTTTACCTCACTTTCCATGAAAAGATATCTATAAATATCACATAGTTTGAAAACTTACAAGTACTCAAAGTAATTTGTATAAGAAGAGGAAAAGTAGTTCCATTACAAAAAATAAAAAATAATAATAAAAAAAAAAATTAAAAAACACCTTCAAGTATTTTGTACATCTGAACATCTACCATTTGCTTTCCAACCAGGGTTTGATGCTGACATTCACGAAGCAAAATGTGTCTGCAAGGATTTCTATAAAGGCCAACATCTGCAGCACTGGGAGCAATGTTCCACTCTGATTTAAATATCATCACCGAACAATTATTTCCCCAACTTTGGAAAAACTAACTCCTACAAAGTTTCAGTACTCAAGAGACTTCTCTTTCCTCTGTTCATAACTCAACTCAAAAGAAACCGTAAAAGTCAACTAAGATCTTCTTCTGAAGGGTGCATACAAATAGCCACTTACTGAGCTCCTCCTGGGTCTTACTACAGATCTCAAAACCTACAGGAAACCCTTCTGTTAATGAATGCTGCTGTAAAGAACATGCCTATATGTCAACAGTCATGTGCTACAAACGTCCCATTTTTGTTGTAACTAAAGTTTTAGTGTGAAGGATTGCACTATTTACATTTAAGACAATAAGGAATATAACATATTGCTGTTACTTTTCATGCCAGATTACAGAAGAAAATATACTCCATAACCAAGGGCTTCTCCTTCAGAAGAATTAAGGTTTCTAAAGCCAACAGGAGCCCAAGAGACACTGATGAGGGCTTGACCCAGCTACTACAGAGAATATGTTTTCTTCTTGTAAACACTAACCTAAGTAACTCCAGTCTAGAGGGGGTGGGAGAAAGAGGGTTGTTAGAGATCAAAAAAGGTTCCCTTAATGAGATTGTTTGCAGAAACTTCATGGGCCATTCGGCTTTCCAATCAACATGCCAAATTAAACGTGCACCACATTAAATCTGAAACACCTATAAAACAAGCCCTGATGAAATACAGACAGTCTTCCATCTACCTCCTCCATATGGCTCAAGCAAAGTCAACTTTTAATTTCATAACACAAAATATTTAATTTATGCTTTTCTTCATATGTCAATTTAACCTCTGGCACATAGCTTTGAAACCATATAAGGATGCCTAACACTTTCCATATGGCAACTGAATTGTGGCTTTTAATTGCACCAACTGGTATCATTCAAGGATAATTCCCTTGGAATCCAGCTTTCTGCTACAGTATTGGCCAATTCACTAATCTCATCACCATGGCACTAATACTTTCAGAGACTCTTTGATTGTTAATATTCATATTATAATTTTCCCAAACCAGAGCTGTCAAGATATACTGTGTACACCACTAATTAAATTATCTTGGTTTGTTGGCACCAAATTTCAACACTAAATAAGATTCTGCTTTTCTCTCTCTCAATACAAAGTTTGGTAATTTTATTTTAAATGTCATAGACAATATTTTTGTGTACTAAAATACTTTTTAGTCATATCAATGTTGAGAACTGCTGAGTCTGTTGCTTATTCAGAGTCAATAAAAACAATTATTTATATAGTACTGACATTAACGGACTTGAAAATATTTCAGTTTAAAAGATGACTTCAAGCAGTCACACAAGATAACATCCAAGGAAGCCTTCATTGCTCTTGTCACCATACCAGAAAGAAGGCAGTCTTTCAAATGTCACTTTACCCATGAAATGACCCCAAAGTAGTGCTACAATTAAATCTTGCATTTCAACAGCCTTTAAGCCATAGTATGTCCATAACACTAAAAGGTCTCATTTCTGTTTATTGTTTTCATTTCTGATGAATGACCTACCCAGCCGTGTCTTCCATAAGGCGATGTATTTTTAATACGCACACACATACACACACAATTTAACAGTGGGGAACTGGGAAGGGCTTCTTTTTTAATTTAAGATTGATCATACAAGAGGAGCAGAGAAGTTGACACTGGTGTTGTCTCCTCTCAGCCATGCAAGGAATGCCCATTAATGTCACTGGCAGTTACAGGCACAGAACAAATGGAGAACAAGCCCCACCTCTGATGCGCCTCAGAACTTCATACTGTGTTAGTCCCAAACTCAACTCTAATTAATATCAATTAGGGTTGAACGTGAGGATCACTAGCACCAATCAGCCCAGCAGAAGTGGTAAGCTAAAGTCACTTCTGTTTTACCAAAATGATTACCTACAATGTGGCTCACTGAGAGTTGGTTTGAAATTTAATTAAAAATATGATTTCTTTTCCATTCCCAAGCACAGATCTCAATGAGATGCACAAGAACCTAGTAAAATTTCCTATAGCTTTGAAGATAAAAGTAAATGGAACTAAGCAAATGTCATATTTAATATTCCCCCCTCTAGCATAGAACCATTCCTCAGTTAAATAAATAAATACATGAATATTTGCAAACAATGTTGATTTCCAAAAATAGTTTGTAAAAGTAAACACACTGAATAAATTTAAGCTTAAGAATTATACAGGATAATCCACAGTATCACAAAACCTTTCTGGATACAAGTTAACTCATTCCCAAAGCAGCAAAAGAAGTGTATTCAGTTGCTAGCAGATTTACAGCCTCGGTGGTTTCAATTAGCTTTGAAACCAGAAGATGACTCTGGACCTCATATTTTCACGGATGCAACAGAATTCCTTCTCTGTTTAATCCTGCTGGATGTGGACGCTGCAGGCCAGCAGAGTCCCTGGATGCTGAGAGCAGAGCAGCCCCTGCCGGGCGGGGGCCGGGTTTAAGGAGCCCGGGCTCCCACCCAGCGCGACGGCTGCGGGCACAGCGCGGGCACAGCGGGCACAGCGGGCACGCTCCCGCCCCGTGCTGCACCCAGAGAGCCTTCTCAGAAGGCAAAGGCTGGGCACTAATTACCGTCCTTCCAGGGAATTGGAGGGGAGACACAGATGGACAGGACACGGCATGGACAACACAGCAACTGGGAGAAGTCTTCTCTAACCAAGAAACTCCCAAAACTTCTGCTCAGGAGAGGGAAAGGAGAATTGAGCTCTCCTTGAGTGAAGTGATGTAAAGACCTCCCCCCCACAACAATTGTAAATTCAGTCATTCTAGAGAGGACTACAAATGAATCTTTACTGCTTTCCTGTATTAGTCACTCATTCCTCTTGTAAAACACTGCATGAATCCCCTGAACTTCAGTGTCATCTCCCCTGGATGACTAACTTCAGCAGAACAATTCACTGTCTGTTCTTGAGAGAAACAGTCTTCCAGCTACAACCAAGACAGAATCTTTGGCTTATAGACAGCAAAATAAATCAAATTGCACTATCACATGCAAGTTCTGATAGAAATCACTCAAATTTTGAATTTTCATTCTTGGAAACTCTTCAGGCTAGGTGATCTCCTAAACCTAGACCTCTCCTAGACAGGTCTTTGGAAGTAAACTGAATTTCACCAAACAGACCCTATGTCTGAACAAACCACCATCAGCAAAGCTCTGTTAAGGATTCACACTACGAAGATTATTTCTAGGACCATTATTTTTTTAACACAGCTGTACATTTCTATGAATGCAGATATTTTCATAAGTGTTTGATCTAACTTTCTGTTGTAAGTCACGAACACAGCAACTTGGGATCTATTTTAGGGGAAAAAAACCCCATGTTTTACTGAGAAGTCACAGTTTCAGCTGTGACACGGTAAAACTGTACCATTCGACAGTCTTGTAAGCTTATTGAGCGTTTTAGGTAAAATTTTGAAGCAGTAAGGAGAAGAGTCCTTGGTCAATTCAAGCGCACACTACTACACTGTTGGGGACTGTCCCACACAACCCCGTGGCCAACCATCAGCAGAAGAAACTACTACTACTACATCTTGAGGAGACCAAAGAACCAAGAGGTTAGGCTACAATTCCCTTTGTATCTTGGTATAATTATACAAGAGATCAAAGAGATCTCAGAAGAGAAGCAGTCATGCAATCTCAGTTATGGAGTCAATAGCTGTGACTCCGTAATCCTTGTCAAAATGATTGTACATATGGCACATCTGGTTCCAATGTAGGATTAGAAATGCATCCTTCCATATTCCAAAAGTTCATATTTTAAAGGAACTTTAATGTAGCTGTCACAGTGTGCCTGTGACAGGATGACAATTAAACTAAATCAATGAGCAGGCACACAGATACTACCAAATATATTAGGCAATAAATGGCAAATAATTTTGAACATTCAGAAACATCTCTATAAGGATGACAGTAAAAAGCCTCATGGGAACAGTGCTTTTAAACACACTTAAACCTATTTACAGTTTTATAATGTACTAAAGCTGTAGACTAATATTTAGTTAATGGCTTGCTAATTGCTGAGCCATCATGAGGAGGACTTCCTCTTGAGTAAGAGGGGAAATACTGTTCTACTGTCATTCCAGCTGAGCAGACCTCATGAAACTGCCAACTGAAGAGCGTTGTGAATAGAGTATCTTTGACTAAAGATATTTTCTCCTTTTTCAGAAAGCAAATCATCTTTGTGGAAGAAAATACATTTCACAAAGTCAGAGTTTTTATCTTTAACTCTTGTAAATTAAATCTATGTTTAGTTTGGTGAGTTGAGCTTCTTTTCTAGAAAATATACATATGAAAGGTAGAACATTTGTAAAAATCCCGACTTACAAAAATTGAATAATTAGAAAATAATTAAAACCACATGTTTTTACTCTTTGTATCTGTATCATAGTATGTACTATTGTTAATGAGAACTTCTTTCTTTGAACATATTGTTTCCAAGTAAAGCGTAATAAATATTACTTTAACCAGTCATACCTGCAAGTTGAAGGTGATTATGTTCATCAGTTACAAAAAAATCATTATCTTACCCCCTTTGTCTTTACTTCTAGTGACTCTCACACAATCTATGCTCCTCAAAATACAATACTGGTGGAATCTAAAATGTCATCATTAGCTTTTCCCATACTACACATCTTCTACTCTCTTCAACATCCCTCCTAAAATGAAGTATTCTCAACTTGCAAGTTCATTTTTCCTGAGACACAAGAAGTCCAGGCTTCTGACAATACAACTGGTAGCTAACAAAGCAAAGAGCCTGCAGGAGGTTTGGTGGCCCTGGCTCTGCTTGTGCTTTCAAAGCCACACTGCTTGCTGGGAAGCACAGATTCCAATCTCTCCATCTCTCAGGTTACCTTCCCAGTGATGAAGCTTTCAGGGCTTGATCCAAAGTCAATGGGAGTCTTTCAGTAAACATCAATAAGCTCTGGATCACACCCTGAAACACTATGAGGACCATATCTAAGTAATGGTAAGTCTGTTTACTTCCCATCATGCCTCTTTGTTTAAAGAGACATTAAAAATAAATAAAAGAAAACGGCAACTGAAACATTCCCTCCAACCCTGCTTTACACGGAGGACTGAAGGAAAGAGAAGGGGTGGAAAGTGACCAGTGAGACAGCCAGGACAAGTGACTGGCACAGAAACCCTCGTGGAGAAAGTCAGCCTCACGTTATTAGCAAAGAGCAAATAAATAACAATAACTCTTGGGGACTTCTCCTTGCCTGCCAAAATGTCACAGGCAAACTTGTGCGCTAATCAGGGTTCACAAGCTATCGCACACTGGCCGGGTGCTGGGCTTTCCCCAGAGATTGTTTGTTCCTGTTTGTGAAAGGTTTTGCTCTAATCATACTGCCCAGACACCAGCGGCCAGGTTCCCTCACTCCTCCGGCTTTTACCCTCACCAAGTTTGCTCTGCAGCTTCTAACTTCATCAAAGGGCTGAAGGAAACCACCCACGGGGCAGCGCCTCAGAGCAACACTAGGGCAAAGAAAACCTTCCTTTGCACAACCGCCCCTTGGGAGGGAAGGAGGGATGTAGAAAGAGCTTTTGCTTTTCACTGTTTCAAAGGGAAGGAGCGGAGGGGCAGCGGGGAGGCTGACATACCCTGGCGCTGGAGAGCCTGCACACGGCGCGGTGCTGGCAGCCGTGCTGGAGTCCCGAGCTGCTGCCGCCGCTGCTGCTGCCCCCGGAGTATTTCTGCTTCACCATCCAGTCCTCCAGCCCTCTGCGAGCCAGAGAGGCGTTCACCGCAAAACTATCACCTAGAAAAGAGGAGAGAGACAATGCCGCCGCTGAGCCGCCCGCAGAGCCCGCCCGACCCCCGCGGCCATCCCCGCGCCCGGCCGGGGCTGAGCCCGGGGCTGGAGCCGGGACCGGCACCGGGGCTGAGACCGGGGCTCGGCTGGAGCCGGGACCGGCACCGAGCGCGGCTGGGAGCGGGGCACGGCGCAGAGCGCAGAGAGAGGCGGAAAGTTGAGGGGAGAGGGCAGGGGCCGGGGGCAGCCCGCCGGACCGGGGGAAGCGTTCAAAGTTACTGGCGGCGAGGAGCCATCCCTACCTTCTGGACTTTCTCTGGGTTTACAAACGGCAGCTAGGCAGATCCGGAGGAGAGTGTGTGGGGGGAAATAATAAAGAAGGATCGTTAGACACCAGAATAAAACCACAGCAACAAACCGAGTAAAATCCGAATAAAGGGAAGGGGCTAAGGAAGAAGCAAGTGAAAGGAACTAACCATGTTTCGAGTGAAGTTTCCCCATCTCTCTGCATTGATCTGCAATTACGATTCATTTGACTGTTTTCAGTAGGGTCAGGTTCGCTTGTTGTTATTTTTTGTAGATATGTAAAATCCCAGCGTATTTAGAAATCCATGTGCTCCGCTTCTCCCTGCTAACACACAAGCGAGCTCAAATCTCCGCTCCTCTCCTGCAGCACGGTCCGGCGTCCCCCTCTCCGCTCCAGCCTTCCTCCTCTCTCCTCTCTTTCCCAAAGACAGAGGCGGTTACAAAAGACCTTACTTCACCCACCGGGGAACATGATTGACACCTCATTGAGATTAGACCACTTGCAGGCAGCCTCCGCCTTCCCATTGGGCCGCGGCGGCAGATGAAAGGGGCGAGTGAGCCTTCTGGAGGCTCAAAAAGGAAAAAGGAGGAAAAAAAAAAAAAAAAAAAAAAGAGAGAGAGAGAGAGAGAGAAGAAGAAGAAGAAAAAAAAAACAAAAAGGAGCAGCCGGGGCGCGTTTCACTTGCAGCCAGGCACGGGCGGCGGGGCCGGCCCCGCTCCGCGCAGCCCCGCGGGCGCCGGGCGGACAATGCGCCCGCTGCCCCCGGCCCGGCCCGGCCGCCAGCGCCGCCCTCCGCGGCAGCGGAGCCCGCGGGCCGCGCCCCGCCCCGCACGGTCCCGCACGGCCCGGCCCGGCCCCGCCGCGCCCCGCAGCCGCCGCCCCGCGGGCTCCCGCGGGCCCCGCAGCCCGCCGGGCTCTCCGCACGCTGCCCCGAGCGCTCGGAGCCCCTCTGTGCCTGCTCCGCCGCGAATGGACCGCGGAGGAAGCCAGCGAGCCTGGAAAAGCAGCAGTTCTGCTGACTTCTTCGTGTGAATTGTTTTCCACGGGCATCCCTTCGCACACGAGTGGTCCTAATGAAGGCACTGCTAATGGCAAAATGCAGTTCTCAGGGTCGGGTCCGGAACCTTTTTTCAGTGATTCAAAGTGTTGGCAGCAAGAGGACAAAGTCTCACTCAGTTTTTTTTTTTCATTATTAGTTAAGTAGATGAGATTTACAAAGACTCTCCCTCACTTCTCTAAATTATGAATGGCGTATCTTTTACACATAGCATAAACTAAAAGGAAACTTGCTGTTTCATAAAGATAATTCTCACAGTCATTAAAAATTTGCTTTCTTCCTCTGGCTGGTCATTATATTTCTGTTTATGAAAATCACATCTCCCTTGAGATCCTTGTAGTTCAACTAGGAGAGATAAAAGGGAGTGTGTAGAAGATTCAGAACAAGAAAAAAATGAAGACTTCTGAGAATTTATCTCAAGAAACTACTAGTCAAACTATGTAGGGTTTGACCCAGATGGGCCTGGTCCAAAAACTTCAAGGCCACATCTGTGCTTTCAAATCCATACGTTTCAAGCACAGGGAGGAAGGAGTTAGACTTGGGAGCTCATCTGAAAAAAAGATTCAAAGCATATGTAGTAACACTTCTGCAGGGAATTGGGACCAAGAGAGGAGGGTCAGGCTTGGAGCTCGTTTTTAGAAGGAATTCCAAAGCACATGGATGTGGTGAGGGTCTGGTATGAAACAACTGCACAGCACAGCCAATGCAATGCCATTAAATGGACCGTTTCAACCCAAATTTTCTTTGGATGATTGCAAAGCCATTTCTCACATTATTCCAACTATTTATCTGTCTAGCAGAGAAAGCCCTTGCATTGTGAAATGCAGCCATTGCAACAGCATCAATTGCTTGTCAAATAGCTAATAAACACACATCATTTGTGAATTTCTTTTTTATGTATTTTAATAATTTATTTGGCCCGTTTTTTATGTTGTGCATTTAAATGACATATTTGTTCATTTGAAGTCTGTCTCTTGTTTTGGAGAGGTGAAAGAGGGGAAGAAAGTGATTTAGATGAAGCAGACTCATTGGGGCATGAGCCTCATCCAGACTGAAATCTTGTAAAAATTTTTCTGATCCATATTAAGAAGTTGAAATCCTAATACCTCAGGTTGGCATATACACTAGTACCCTTTAAAACTTCACCAGCAAATATTTTATTTGGAGTATCACTTATTTTCACTGTTTATGAGGAATAGAGAACAGCTTAGCATAAGTGACCTCAAATGGGATGGGTCTATCCATTCATCTTGTGAGATGTTGCTCACATTCAGCTCTTGGGATTAAAACAAGGCCTTAGAAATGTCTGGAGTTCAGCAGGTCTGCTGAAGTGGCCAGGGGAAGAAGCCCTGGCTTTCAGAGCAGATTACAGAGGTCCACTTGTGTCGAGGAACTTGCATTCATAACACAGCCACTCTTGTGTAGAACTGCCTTTGCATATGCAACATTTGTTGGAGTTTAAAGCAAGCCCCTTCTAATTACAGTCGATGACATACCCTGCAAAAACAAGGTTTTCACAGGAGAGTAAAACTGACAAAAGGATCCCAAATGTCAGCAACTGACTCCATGAACAATGGGATTCGTGACTGGGCTGCTTGGGCACAGGAGCAACACAATTACAAGCTGGTTACATTTCTCTGGGTTTGACCCACAACTGCAGCTAATTCTTCCTCCCTCCACCTGGGAGAAAAGAAAGTTTTAGCTGCTCTCAAAGTGACAAACCTTGCGATTTTTAGCATGGTTTTGCTCAGACATCAAATTCCACTGGATTTCAGGAGAATTTAGCATGGTGTAACAACAGGAACCTCAAGATTTGACTCAGTATATAATGATCCTCAAGCTACAGGGTTCTCAAGGCATACAAAGCCCTTTGTTTTTCCTTCCATGAGGCCAGAAGTGTGTTAAGTTGTGACGTCTAGTAAAATATCAAAGTACACCATTCACAAAACAGTACTAATGATTAAAGGATCTCCAATTCAACCCAGTGACCTCAGTGGAATTCTTAAAGTTCGAAAGCTATGACGTAGAGTATTATTCATTGCCCTTTCATTACTGCTGACTACACTCCTCTTCTTCAGAAGATAGAAAACCCTTTTGAACCTTGCTAAACTATAAAGCAGTTGATGATAAGAAATGTATCTTAACTAAGAAACAAGTGAATAAGACCACTCTAGGAATTAATTTTCAATATTCAACAGCATAGCAAAATTAATGGCAATAATTGCAATAGCAAGAGTTACTTGATAGATGAAAGCACCACACTGATTTTCCTGTCTGGGTAGTGGTAAGATACTGCTTTCCAGTCCTTCTGTTTTATCTCCTTCCTTTTCTTCCCCTCTCCTGCCATCTTCCCTCCAGCTGGAGATGAAAGAAGTCTGGCATTGGCCTCCCAGTCTCAGGTGGGTGCTGCTCTCTTCCACCTGGAAGTGTCATGCTGGTCATGCTACACCACCTCCAGAATAAGTGAAGGTTGACATGGGGTTTTAAAAGTTGAAAAACCCCATGTAATTCTTTTTAAGGAAAAAAAAAAAAAAAAAAAAAAAGACAGAGCACAAACTGTGGTTCCTCCTCAGCATTAAACAATCTAAGCCCATATTGACCAGAAGTGTTTTAAGCAAAGGTTGCTTGGTTGTGAAGGAAAAACATACATGGTTTTTACGTTTCTAAAGATGCTTCTGGTACTCTCAGCAGCATTGCCAGGGACAATATGGATCATATGTAAGCTCTTAATATTTCCAGGGTCCAACTGACACAGAATTTTTAACACCGTCACTCTCAGAATCACAGATGGTCATAAACCACACTCAGCCTCCATTGCAACCACGTTCCAACCAAACTCCTTTTACAACTCCTTTTACTCCACTAACAAAGAATTGCTCACAGCACTGATACCTCTTCAGCAGTTTCCTCAATCACTACCCTGATGATGCATTTAGGGCCACAAACCCTTTTATGAACATTTAATTTTTGGTTTGGTGACCACATGAGTGCTTTGACTGCTCATTCCCAACACATAAATGGGATGCCTGTCACAAGACACTGTTTCAGCTGTGGGGCCTTTGTCTTTGTACCTCTGGTCTTGGCAGTTTTTTCAGTCCTTTTGCCTTGGGCATTTTTGCAATCTGGCATGTTAGCACCTCCTGGCTTTAGCAACTTTGCAGCCTTAGCTTATTGCCTCAAAGCTTTGGCATGAGTCTGCACTGTGGCATCCTTTCAACTCCTAACATACTTGCTTCACAGGTTTTCCTTGGGTTTTTCTTGGATGTCAGCAACTGCCCTGACCCTAGAGGGGGAAGAAAGACTGATCAGCAAGTTCAAACAGTGTCTGTGCAGCAGAAAGATGTCTATCACAAATGAGCACATTCACTGCATCACTTGCCAGATATTGCACATGCTCAGGTACCATGAGAAATTTTTCCAGGCCTTCTTCAAGATTATTCCTATAAATCTTCTGAGAGCCCATGATGATTGTTTGGAGAAAACCTTGTCAAACTTCATAGTCCCAGACCATAAGACCACTGTGTCTCCATACTCCAGTGGATATAGTTTACATGGTTAAAGTATTTTCTCTTTCTCTTCTCTTCAAAGGCAAGAAAACCCGTCAGCTAGAGATAGATGTTGAGCTGAAGGGCTGGTAGTTCAGGGTGACAAGTGCTGATTCTGTAGATGAGCTGTTGTCCAAAACCACCAGGAGACTCCCAGTTGTCCTTTGTACTACCTCCACTAAAATACTCCTCCTCAAGTAGTATTGTATCTCCTTTTCATTGCAGCCAGGAAAATGAGTTTTAGAAGTCTTAAAACGGAGGAATCCTTGATGAGGAGGATAAAGGTTCATGCCAAGTTAATCTTTGCTTTTTCCATCTAATACTCTGAAAGTCCTCATCAGCAACTGCCTTCAGTGAAGGTCCAAGTTTAGAAATGGTTTGTTTTTGTGAATTCCTAATTGTCACCTGTTATGTCCTGCAACTTCTCTCTCAAAGACCTTTCCATAGTTAACTCAGTGATCCAGATTTCAGCTCACCAGCAAAGTGGAAAGGTGAAAAAAATCAGCTGATGCTGCCTAAAGCTAGTGAGATTCCTTCTACCATGTATCTCAGTAGCTGAGGAAGCTGGGCCAGGGCCTTCCCAGCAATTTGGAAACAAATGGCTTTCTCAATATATTTTTGTGGGTGTTGGACCCTAGACTCAGTTTGCTTGGCGTCTGACTGCAGATTCTCCAGAATAAATTCAAACATCATACAAAATTAGCAGGATTTTTTCTGTCATTGAAAATACTGTTCCTTTCCAAATAAAATGAACTTGCAGTGTACTTGCTAATCCAAAACTATGGTTGTCCTTCATAAAAGGGAATCCTTGAGATATTTTAAAGTGTGATTTTTCTGAGTTTTCTTTTTCCAGTGGATATTTTGCAGATAAAGTTTGCTAACCTCTGTAACAATATGCAGAGAAAGAGGAAAAGTAACTTTTTTCCCACATCATGTAGAGTGTACTACACATAAAAAGAAAAGAAGCAAAGTAGAAAGTACTGCCATGACTTCAATAATCAGAACCTTTCCTTTAGCATCTAAGAAATGACAAGTAAGAAAGTTTTAATATAGGAGAGGATTTTATTTGCATTTCTTAACAATAAGGGTGGTTTATACTCCACCTGGTGTCTTTTCTCACATCATCTTTTATGGGCTTCTCTCAGTGACAAGTACCTTTGTACAAAGGTTTCCTCCCCCCTCTCCCCCTTCTCTGGTTCTAACTCTCTAGCAGGCTTCAGCATACAAACACAATGGGAGCATTGAAAGGAAGACAGTGGGACACCTCCTTTGATCTTGTGTTCTAATAACTTGTGTATGTTTGTGTCCAAAAACAATGTTCCAAGGCAGTGAGGACTGCTGCTGCCGAAAAGAATACTCATCACAGGGGCAGTGGAATAGTTAAACTGCATTCAGGAGAGTAAAGTACTGGCCAATAACTAAAACAGCACACTGTAAACTCTGCTAAAATGCTTTGATGAGTGAAGAGAGCCCCACTCCACAGCTGACAACACAGACATCACAGCTCTGTTCAAAGCATGGCACTGAGGGTCACCATTAAATCATACAATTCCCTATTACTTTTCATATCCATTCTAGAGGATGCTCACTGCACATGGACAAAAGAAACATGTCTTGCTTTAAAGCAAATGGCTGCTGTCAGATAAGCCAGCTGAGCTCCTCCACTCTGCTGCTACTTGCTCAAGGTTGTTGGGGTTTTTTAAACTACAAGAAGCTGGATTTCTGTTTTCATTTTTCATTTTGTAACTCACTGGTGCTTTTCTTTCTGAAAAAGGAAAAAATATTGCTGGAAAAACAATTGGCATGGGAACAAAGTGAGACCAGTCAGACCTTACACACAGAGCACACTGCTTGTGTAGAAGTCACTTCTGACAAAGTGGCAACCCACAGCAAGGGGTGGAGGAAGGAGAAAGTTGCTCGATCACTGTCTCATTATTTACAACTATGGGGTGGTAAAGCCTTATACTGTCACATGTTGCCAACTCTGTGACCTTTAGAAATAAAATGTAAGAATCAGGATCTGCACCTATATTTTGTATTTAGGTTCCATCTCTGGAGTATTTTTAGCATATTTGAAACTACAGACTTTGACAGTCACCCAGGCCTGATTTCCAATATGATAGCATTTGCAAAACTCTCATGAAATGTGAAAGGCTTGAATTCAATGTGTGGTGGCTCAGCACAGCACTTCTGTGTTAGCTTTGCTGGGTTTTTTTAAAATAAGCATAAAGTTTATTGAAGCTCTGTTGCTATAGTAAACACAGTTATTGCTGTGCTTACAAATAAGTAAGTGTAAGAAGTGTTAACTTAATAAATATCTGACAAGGATAAAAAATATTAGTAAAACTACCTTTTAAGCTCTGCATGAATTATAACAATTCCAAAGTGTTTTGGCAAACACTCATAACCATATTGTACTGGGAAAGAAAACTTTACTCTAAAAGCTCTGCCTGGACCACCATGTCACTGTACAAATCTGGATCCAGTAACTTGCCACAAGTATTTTGCCATTGTAAAATAAACTTGGCTATAAAAGAATGCCTTCTCTTGAATATTAAGATGCAGCAGAATAAACCATCAGGTTCATCTCCAAGTTGTTTACACGCTGAGTCATTGGTTACTACTGATTTTCCTCACAGGTACCCCGTGCACACCAAGGAGTGGTGTTGGCACAAAGCCTGTGATGCAGCAGGAACACAGACACTGACACAGGAGAGGGGCTGAGGCACAGGCACTGCCCTTCTCCAGTTCCCTGTGGGTGTTTCTGCCCTGCAGCACCAAGCAGAGCCCAGCTGCCCCTACCCACAGGCAGCCTTGGGGATGAATTACCCAAGACACAACAGAAAAGATCCAAACTGCTAACTGCTAAGCACGGTCCTGGCTCAGTGCTCAGCCTTTGTGCAGCCTACCGAGGCTGTTGGATCAGAAACAGGCTGGTTTAGGCACAGACCCAGGGAGATGCAGGCACTCAGCAGGAGCAGAGCGTGTCAGCGCTGCCCAGCACGGCACACGCCCGCTCCAGGGGATGAGACACGGACAGAACCCCTGTGCAAGGAATTCCTTGCAAGGAAAACAAAATTCACTTAAGCAGATCAACTACATTGAGGCCACCACCACAGAGCACAGAGCACAGGGCTTGATCTAAATTGTCCTTGCAGGTTACCTATAATCTCTAAACTTTGCTGTGGAAAACAGCTCTGTTTTCAAAATTTACTTAATTTTTTCTTACAAGGTGCATCCAAAGGAACCACAACACTGACTTATATAGATAAGACACTATCTTAAATGACCTTAAAATCATTTGAGGACTTCTACATGGAAATTTCTGAAGCTGGCAGATGGACAGATACAAAATGACCAAGTAAACTCTGAACATTTAATTTATACTTCTCTGCTTTTCTTTTACCATTAACAACCAGTGTTGCAAGACTGCTTCTACCAAGCACACTGCATGTAGATTTAATTTGTGTGCTTGATACATGGCCTCTTCACTGTACTTCTGCAACATTTTCTTATGGCATTAATGACATAATTATTGCATTCAGATAGGCTGCATTAGTTTGAATGAAGATAGCCCATGGAGATCCATTTTGCTGCTCTGTTCTGCTTTCTGTGTCCTTTCACATTGTGCATTTTCAAATACATGACAGAAGCTACAGGAATTCCGGGATTTGCATAAAACTAACAAGCCCTCAATTCTTCTCCTGGCATTCATAATTTTGCCATGGTGGTTTTGAGCTAGTGCCAGACCACGGCAGCATTTCTGCCAGTCCTGCAAAGGCAGGGTGCATCATAGCAGGCTTTCCCTTTTGCCTCTGTTCTGGCAGCCAAAGGGCAGACAAGTGAAAGAACTCAGGCACATAAACCACACACCTTGTACTTCCTCACAGCCTCCCTTGTAGAAGCCTCTTGCAATATCTTAAGGGAATCTTTCCCTGTAAGGCTCCTTCAGTACCATGAGGCACATACAGGACTGTGGCTGGGTCACTGCTGCTAATAGCACATTCACACAATGAGAGAGCAGCATCTTATTTATTCATCCAAATTTAGATTTTAAAAAATACACATTCCTGAACATATACTAGGCAGAATTTGTCTTCCTGTGCAGTCAATGGAGAGAAATGGGTGATTCATGTGACCTATTTTATATGTCTCTATGAAGTTGAAATGAATCATCTTCTAAAAGTACCTATTAGAACATGATTTGTCTCATCTTAATATAGACATTTAAAATAGGTCAGATGAACAGGTTATTCTCCTCCCTGGGCTGTAAGGGGAGACCGGGTGACCAGATCAAGTGAAGATATTGTAGATAGCTAAAGCTGAGATGCATTCCACTTTGTGCATATGGAGCAAGATTTTAAGGTTCTTCTTCCTCCTGGTCTTGAAGGGAGAGATGACTTTTCTTTTTTTAAACACAAAAAGAATGTTCCTGCATGCTATACATTGTAAAATGTTGAGGAGATCAGAGGGAATAAAATGCTATTACACTGGACAAGGCTCAGGTGGGATGTACAAAAGCATGAGAGATCACAGCTCTGCCACTGTACTGAAGAGAGTCACTGTGTGTGTTACAGTGTGCTAAGCCCATCCTTGTTTGTGTAGCTGTGGGTCTGTGGAATATTTCAAGGGATGTTTTCTGTTTCTGCAAGGAGTTAAAATGTCACCACAAAACTGCTCTGGTCTTGGGGTTTGCTCTAATCAGCCCTCTTGTGCAGAAAGACACTGTCCAGAAAAACACTGTGAACAGATCAGCCATTCCCATCAACCTCAAGCAGACAAACCCACGCAAGGACAGCTCTGCAACCTCTGCTCCTCTGCTACTCCTAACCAACAGTGGGAGTACCATACCTTACACAGGCTCAAGAAAAGCTTGGCCAAACCAACAAAAGGGAAATCCAGTGACAGTTTCTAAACACAGAGAAGTCATTTCAGAGTCAAGAATTCCCTGAATAACAAGTTGTGAGAGACTGAGAGATGATTGAGTGGAAGTATCATGATATGTTAACCCGATTATATTCTTCCCTAGGCATCTGCTTTTGGTCACTGTTAGAGACCAGTGCCCTGTTCAGCAATTCTTGATCTACTTACCACAAAAAAAATAAAGTGGATCATGAGTGTTTCAGACCAATTGAAGAAGTTCAATTAGTATACTCCCCATGGAAGAGAGGAAAAAAACTCTTGCACTGAGTTCAACTAAGCCACTGAGCTGGTCTGGAGGCTCCATACTGATTTCAAGAGACCCATGAGGTACTATTCAGTCTCTTCATGTCTGAGTAGCTGTACAATAATACCCACATTATTAAAATAAAATCTTGTTTTATAAGACAGTTTCCTCATATGTTCTGAGTATTTCCTACTGAGAGGGGGAAGGCATTAATAAAACTGGATTTAAAATTCTACAAATCAGCATAAATCTCTATGGAAAAAGAATATACTTCAGCTCTTCCCCGCTGTTGGATTATTGTTGAATACCCTATGGTTCTCCACAAATTCTTTTCTGTAGCACAAACCAATGAGACGGATAATAGAACTTTTGTTTATAATTTCTATATTCTCTTTACTATAACGTCTAATATTTTAATAGCTCATCTTTCACACAATGCAATCATACTCATGGCACCCTGGCAAATAGTTAAGGAGTTTAAATGTATCAGTCTTAAATCAGGCCAAACAGAACTAACAACCTAAAGCCTACATATCTTCCCCCTGGTCATGAAGGAAGAGGTTTAACAGTATTTAACTGCTGTATTGGTTCCTTGGGTACAGCCCTGGTGCCACCTCCAGCTGAGCACAAGGCTCTGAGCCCAGCAGTTCAGCCAGGGTTCAGCCCACCTGCCTGTGCCTCATCCACACCGTCCTCCAGCCCTCTGTCAGCAAGGATGTCACTGTGTTAGACTCTGTCAAAAGTTTTACTAAAGTCAAGATGAACAATACCCTCTGCAACATCCACTTTTGTCATAGAGGGCTGTCAGGTTTGCTAGGGATTATTCCCCCCCTTCATAATCAATGCTGAGCACTCTCAGTCTCCTTCTGTCCTAAGTGTACATGGAAATGGGTTCCAGGGCATTTGTTCCACTGCCTTCCCCAGGATCAGGGTGAAGCTGGCTGGTCTGTGACTCTCAGATTCTCCTTTTTGTCCTCCTTGAAGACAGGTGTCACATTTGCTTTATTTCAGTCCTCAGAAGCCTCTCCCAACAGTGGTGACCTTCCAGTGATAGCAGGGAGTGGTGTCACGGACATCAGCCAGCTCCCCCATGGGTGCATCCCCTCAGTGCCCATGGACTTGTGTACACCCAGCTTCTTTAAACACCCCATAACCTGACTTTTTTTTCACTGAGGTGAGTCTTCATTGCTTCAGACTTTCTCACTGGGCTCAATCACTGAGATTGCTGGCAGCTGGTTTTACCAGGAGAGAACCAGCTGAAGAGCTCAGTGAGCACCTTGGTCTTCTCTATGTCCTTTGTCACTGAGGCCACAGCCTCACTCAGCAGCAGACCCACGTTTGACCTGCTGACACACTGGCAGAAGCCCTTTTTGTTGCCCTTCCCATCCCCCGCCTGACTAGCCACCAGCTGGGCTCTGACTTTCCAGCCCCAACCCCACATTTGCAGGGGTTGCTGGAGTCTGCAGTGTGGAACACGCCTGGAGTTTGTGTCTAGAGCCAATCACAAATTCAATGTACCAACCTCAGAGGTAAACACGGAATGCTCTTTTGTGTTCAAACTGGCAGTAGAACTGATTTTGCAAGGACCACAAACTATCCCAGCCATCCTTAATTTTCACTTTAGCAATTAAAAGAATCTAGATGTGTTTCTCTAGATGTGTGTCCAAAGAAAATTGGACAAAAGTAAATATTACAAGCAAATATAAGAGTTTCAAACTGCTACAGTGGTCCAAGCTGGGATCAGAGCTGTGTAGAAAATAGGTTTTCAGCTATATAGGAAATTCCATGATTTCTTTTTTCATTCTAAATGAGGAAAAACTCTTGATTTATAGTCATAATTTTTTTAAAATTCTTTTGGGGTTTAAACTGATGGTTCTGATTTTTAGGCTTTTCCTATTACAAAAGTGTTTGTCTTAATTTTAAACAATGGGCTAAAAAGCTACTTTACAAGGTCAAAATGTTCTATTCCAAAAATATAAAGAAGTTCTGTTTCAAGTCTATTCAAATATTCTGCTCCAATATTTTAACACATAGAACATTGTCAAAAGTTAAACATTTATATGGATTGCCACTTTTCAATGAAGAGCAGTTCCACAATAATCTTCTGACCAGTTCCAATCTGAAATGTGAAAGAATACAGAGATTATATTTACAAGTTGTTTTGTATCTTCAATGGTATCACTTATCCCTTTCATCTCCTAAGGGCAAGGATGACTCAGAAAACATGATCAAAAATCCAGGACCTAGATATAACAAATATAGTAATTATATTTATTATTTTATCTTATTTTAAAGATTTAAGATATCATCTGAAAACAATAGTTTCCAATTCTAATTAATCTGACTCTTTATTTATCTAGGTTCATCTTCCCAGAGGTTTTAGTGAGGAAGGTACACTTTCATTCCAGAAGCACTTCAGTGTCTCTATTTCAGTTCTGCTATAAAGGAGGAACGTGTATTTCTGCCAGCTTCCTTTACAGCCATACTGCAGGGTGCCTCTGATTATGCTAAACATTTGGGCCAGTTAAAGCCAGTTAGTTTTATTTTATGTGTTTTTACATTGCAGATTTTTACATTTCCTTTGCTAGGGCACCAGGGCTTTTTCACCACATGAGATGCAAAAATTAATAATACTTTGTTTTGCTGATACTGAGTTAATAGTCACAACATACAGCATCCAGCCTGGCCCTGAACAAGAACTCTGGGCCCACCAGATATTCCAAACAGTACAGACATAATCCTATTAAAAAGATAAAATAATATAAGAGAAAACAAAGCAAAAGGAATCTTAAGTATGTATATTCCTCTTTAGGCTTCATAACTGAGCAGTCCCTCTGAAGCCATCACATTTCATTACAGTGGAGCTTTCTGGTCCAACTCTGTGCATAGAAAAAGCAGCTGCATTTCCTTGAGTTCTTTCCAGCCTGCACTCTGCACAGATTTTGAGTATAGGATGAGCATCTGACCTTTAAAAAAATCTTAAATTCAGAATATATAAAACAGGCTGCTTAGCCATTCTTCTTATTTCTAAAGGAGATTAAATGCAGTTGAAGAAACTACACTGCATTCAGAAACTGGACCCTTTGGAAGAAAGGGTGACATTTTCTCAAAAAGAAAAAGTCCACAGACTAGGACTTTTCAACTGTTTCAGTATAAAAGAGCCAAATATAAAGAGCAGGAAACCATTCTGTACTTTCAGAATAATGTGAAAAAGACAACCCAAGAGAGCTTTAATACCTGAAATGCTCTTAAATCCTAAAGAAAGACTTTTTGTAATACTATATCAAAAGGGGAAAGGGAAATAGCCCAACACAGTGCTTTCCTTTTTTCAGCATGATATGGATGTGGAAAGTATGTTAATTCCCGTATTCTCAAAGGAAAACAAATAGCATAAACAGACAGACAGGAGAGGAAGAGAGCAGTAGGTTTAAAATAATAGAGAAACCTACCACTCATTTAAGCTGTTAGCTCTGGGAAGGCTCAGGCTGTGTGTCCAATCACAGGACCTACACTTTGTGTCAAGGCTTGTTTCAGATGCATTCTGCACCAACTCCACCAAACGCAAACACAATTAGAGCATTCAGCATCAGACAGTAGGAGATCCCCTTTGATGTTGGGATAAAATGAGGATATGCATGGTTTTGTCCAAAATGACAACCATCCCAGGTTTACTAATGGGTATCTAATAGAAAAAGAGAACTTTATGATGCTCATTAATTACCAAACTGTCATGTGCTTCTGGCAGAAAGAAAGTAATCCTCTTCTCCAGATTAGACAGCCACCACAAAGGACTTCAAAGAACTTTCAGTCCCCTCCCCTGAGAGCTGCCTTGCATAAACCTCACAGCACTAACCGTGCAAATTAAAAGAAGGAGCAGTTGACAAACCCTTCCTGATACATGCGCAGTCTGTTGCTGTTGGCAGTTCAGACACGAGCCCTTATTCTGCTGGCAGATGTGCACGTTCTCTACACAGAAAACGTGCTCCAAAATTCACACAAAACTTTACAAATTCTCAGTAAACAACGCTTTTCATTCTTGCTTTCAAACCCGGAGATATTTGTGCTGTAGGTCCTTCGGCGGCAATAAAAATTACTTTTTAAGAACATGAAAATGTAGAGGAAATACAGCTGAAAGTCTATTTCTCAGAAATTTTCCTCAGATGCTGTTCTTAATAAGGAGCAGCTAAAGTATGCCTTTTTCTGGCAATTCGCCACAATGGGTATAAAGGGCTACAGAAATCATCCAAGATGAGAATGGATGTGTGAGGGAGCATGAGGCACTTAGAGTGATTCTCCCAGTTTAAATGGTCAGACATTTATAGTGCTGGAGATTTTGCCTTCAACACAAATGCCTTCCCTTGCTCTTACATTTCTGTAAACTCTTTATAGGAACTTTTTTTTTTTTTTCCCAGTGACTGAACTACAGACTTCAAAGTAGGCAGTACATTTCACATATTTATGATTGTCACCCAAATGCATGTATTTATGGCTGTTTTCACAAAGGTCTGAACACAGTGATAAAGTATGAATTGTCTCTCAGGAGGAGCAAGGGGACAGGTACTTGTTTGGATGAAACATGAATTCCAGATGATGGGATGGTGTTCCCCAACATATTTGCCTTTTGTTTTCTTTATTAACTCATTTAGATTCAAATCACTTTAGTGACAAGGTGAAACACAATGAGCCCCATTGTGATATAGAATCTGCATATCCTTATTCAAAGCATCCCAAGCAGCATTTGGTTAAAGCTTTGTGCCTCGGTCTTACTGGACAGATAAAATATTTAAAAGGTGCCCCACAAATTTTATTTTAAAAAATTAATTTAAATTTTAATTTAAATAAGGTGTTTCTCCAACCAATTTGACAGACATTTTATAACAATGTTTGGCAAAAGCATACTGCTATCCAAAATAGACTGGTTCTATGTTTAATAAGAACATAAGGGTCGTAGGGAAGTAGTGCTGAGTGAGAAATAGTTCTAAAATAAATAATCATAGGAACCATCAAAAACTGTTCCTTTGTTCATACTACTTTTCAAACAGCACTTCTTTGGTGCCTCCTGGTGAACCTGTTCCAAACCCTAAACACTTTGAAAGATTCCCTCCTTCCCAAGTAATGGAAAGTAACTACTTCTCCATTTGATTTTGAAATAGCACAAACATATCTGGGAGAAAATAGATTTTATTTTCCTTTTCTGTTTGTTTTAATGAGTGATTTAAATCCTTGAAAACTCTAGGGTTGCATCAGAAACATCATGTATGCTGCACAGATGACCAACCTTGTCAGAGCTACATATGTAAAATATTAAATGAGACTGGCTAAAATGTGTTATTCAACCTTTTTTGTGAAAAGAAAATTCATCTTTTGGAGAGTAAACCCTACAAACATTTCAACTTAAATAAAATTTTCATAGTAGAGGTATGTCAAGAACTTCAAAAACATGGAGAAACTGCATAAAACTGGAGAAAATAGAGTTTTGTCAGAGAATCCTGTCTCTTTTCACCCTCCATTGATTGTATTTGAGGATCAAAAGTACATTTCCTGATTGTCTCTACAGTTAAACCCTTCATTGTTGCTTTTGTTCACTAAACACGCTCCTTTCTAGAGTGTTCTTTTTCTATATTAATAACCACTAAGGGTTCCAACATTTCTGAATTACCACGGGCAGAACCTTGACTTTCCTGTCAGCTCTCCAAAAAGAGCATTTATAATGGACCCAGTTATGCATGGCAAAATAAAAATTTAATATTTGAATGTGAGGCAGTACGTGTTTGGTCAGATGCAGAGAAGCTGCCTTATAGATGCCAGCTCCAGCTGCAGATCATGGGAATCAGCAAAAGCCCTACACTAGGGGAAAGACAAGCACTGCTACCACTGAGAAGTCAAATGAAATATGATTACAATCTCTAACATAGTACCATTCTATTGTGCTCTTGATGCCACTGCTTCTATCTGTTCTTTTCTCTGGTGTGAAATCATCAAAAATTTTAAAAATTATTAATAAAGACAAACCAAGTATTTGGTTAGTTTGCAAGTTAGCTAAAGATAACCAGAGTTGTAGGCTGAACAGCCACAGGATTTCCTTGTCTACCTCTTTTTAGAGGTTATCCACTACAGCTGAAAATTCCAATGCTCATCCTCACTTTGTACTTGCAATTCAGCTGCGGCAAAAAAAAAACCAGGACACAATCTTTGACTCAACCTCCACTGTTAAGAACATCCTCCTCCACCTTCTTCCCCAAAGACAGGCAAGAAATTGTAGCTTCTTTAGCACAAATTCAAAACACAGCTGTGTACTAGCCCTTCTGAGGAAAATTACCTCTACCCCAGCTGAAACCAGCACAGAAACAGAGTCAGGAGTGAGGCACTCCCAGCTCAGTGTCACAGGCATCCATTTCTGAGGCAAGTTCTCTCCTGGTAGGTGAACAAAAGTGATGCAGTCATACTCCTTCCACCTCCAGGCAGTTGTCTATGATTTTTGTCACAATAAGACCAAAATCACAATTAATTCCTGAATGGCTATATCTCTGGGGACACACCAGTTTCCAGGATATACCCACAAAAATGTGACTCCATTTGCTGACTGTTTTCTCTGGTGAGCTTCAATGGAGAACTCTTGTTTCAAAATCCTCCGGTTGGCATCAGACAAGCAAGCCTTTCTCCTGACTAAGATATTTTTCATTAGTTTTCATTTGGTTAAGTGACAGTTGAAAGAAAAGAAGTCCTGGGAAGATTCTAGAATAGGATGATCCTTGCAGGCAGAAGTTGAGTTGGTTTCAATCAAAAAAGCAGTCACAGAGGAGTTTGTACTGAATTTTTGAGCTGCATTTTCAAACACGTGAAAGAAGCAGTGAAAGAACTGCTGTATGAATTTAGCAAAAAGAAACCCAAGGCAAACAGACAACATGATCTGAGAAGAGATAAGGAAAAGAGTCTTAGGGTAGAGGGCTGGATGGACAAAGGCCTGGGTCTGTGAGTGCTGTTATTAATCCCAGCTATGCTCAGGCAAATAGGGCTCAGTACATATTCTTTGTGAATGAACAGATGTGTCCCAGAGAAACAATTCACTCCAGAGTCAACTTCTCCTCCTAGCAGAAACAAACTAAAAGTGGCGAGGTCCTTAGGTCAAAAAGAGATTAGTGGTGTTAGCAATGAGAACTGAAATATAAGCACGGAAATTTCAAGTTGCTGTTCCTCCTCAGCCAAAGTGCAAGGTCTGGCATTTTTTCAATTCAATGTCAAACTCAAATGAATGGCCCACAAGACACTCAGAAAAGGCAGGAGGGTTTTAACATTCGCCTAGTCTGATCTAGGACCAGTGATGTTCCAAATATTTTTTCCTTTCAAAAAATGGAATCCTTCCAATCCAGGACCAGCCCTTGATATGTTGGAAGCAGCCAGCACGGGGCATAACTGGCCACAGCATCACTAAGATGTACAAGTCAGGAGGGAAGAAAAAGACCCCACTTGAACTGGCAAAGGACACAAGGAAATTTGTATTTCTGGCATATTCAAGTACTCGTAAGGTCTTCCAGGATAAACAGGCAAGGAACCAGTTTATACACACCCAGATGCATCTGGACTTGCAGATCAAGATCAGGGGAGAAAAGAAGCAACAGTCCTTCCAGGAGGCTGTGGATTTGCTGATAGAACTTGACCCTTTCCCTTTTCCTCTCGGCAGTGAACTTCACAGAAAGGCAACTGGAGCTGAAAAAGATGCCAGCTGATTGCTGTGAGCTGAGACAGCTCAACTGGGGGCCTGATCCTGAGAATGCAGAAGTCTGAGGTATTTTGAGATGCTTCCGTGTGATTTCTACAGCAACCAATTCAGTTGGTAGAAAAAAAGTAAATAGGAACACCGAAATATTAAATGAAGTCATTAAAACCTGCTGGCATGAAAAACTTTCCCCTAAAAAGAACTGGCCAAGTCCCCAGGTGATCACAGATACACAGAAGTTTAAAGAGTGTAGAAAGCCAATTTGTGAATTTGCCAGAAGGTGAAAACTTCAGCATGGGTTGGATGAGAAGGAGGAACCCTTACAGTGGTCAGCAAACTGTGAGTGTGCAGTTCTAGGAGTCCATTCATCCCTTCCATGCACGCAGGGCATACAAATGCACACACAGGGACTGTTCTTTTTCTAGTCTGCCCATGAGTTAAGTTTTCACAGAGTGAGCCCAGAGTCCAGGGATGGAGGCTGAGCCTGTAACAGACCACGAATGGTGCTTTGGAACAGGCAATGCTCATGTTCCACAGTACTGTACCTCCTGGCAACAGGTTTTAGTTCAGTAGGACACTTCTACTTGAATTTTCAGGTGAACAAATTTATGATCTGGGGAAACCATGTATTGCTGCCACAGCTTTATAGATTTAACACCAACAGGCTTGCATATAGGGATGGCAATAATGCTTTGTCCATTATTACTGTACTGAAAAATTAGTAAATGCTCTCCCAACCAGAGCAACTACCAGGTATAGACATCTAAACAAAACTACGTGAGACAAAAACCAGACGTCTCCTTGTGCCTCTGTTAACTCCTGTTAATATGCCTGAAAGAACTGGGTCATCAAAAGCATGAGTACACCCAGAATTTATACAACTGACAAAGTTCCCACTTCATTGACTGGAACAATGGATTTGTTCTTTCAATAGTAGCCTGCAGGGTGCTGAAATACTTACCTGAGAGGGATGCTGTATTGGAACATGTGAATGAACATTGGAATGTCATAGTGAAATCACCTGGTAAATGACACACTGCACTACAGCATGCAGTTCTTCTTCAGATAATCATGCTTAATGCTTTTTACATCACAGAATAAAATCCCAGTATTTCAAATTGAAATAAAGATGTGGGATATGGAACAATGTACAAGTTATTACTGGGCTTTTTGAGAGACAGAAGTACTCTGGCTGAAGCTGTTGCTATTATGAGTTTCTAAGATACAAGCTGACAAACACCCATGTTGTGACTTAGTTTAGACAACCTTGATCATGAGTTTTTCTAAATGATTGATAATTAATATTTCATGCAATCTTTTTTTTTTCAAGCCCCTTGTTCATTCTGTTATGTGATTACTAAACAAAGACAGACCTGCAGCAAATATAAGGTAAGGTGTCCTTTCACAAAGGAGAGAGGATATCAATTCTGAACCCCTACAAACAAATGTAGAGTAGAAATGCACCTGATTTGCTCATCCCATGTCTAGAAGAAACATTTCTAGGACACTTGAACAGTTTTGTATTTTTAGGATGAGCATTCACACAGCTCAGACATTAAAAAGTTGCTACAAAATAGGGCTTCTGTCAATAGGGCTTCATAGGGCTAACACCTCACAATATCTGCTTTACAGTCAAGTGACCTCCACTTCCTTCTTATTTTCAAAGCCTTCCCAAATGTTTTAGTCATATGAAGTGGCAACAGTGATTCAGAGATACAATTCTTTAGGTGCTGTTTTCATCATAGGAAAAAACCACATGCTAAGCCTAATTAAATCCTAACACACCCTTTTAAAACAGCTCACACTCCCCATGCAAAGTTCATTTTCCTGCCACAGTGCCATCTTACCCTGCCTGCATTTACTGTATTCCCTAAAACCATCTATGAATCTTAAAGAATAGCTTATAATAATTCCAGATAGCTTCAGCTAAGAAAATACAGAGCATGAGCTCAACTTTCCATGATGGAAAGAAAGGGAAAATGAACTGTGCTGTAAGATAATCTCAGTTGGCTGTTGTCATTCTGATGTCCACTGTGACAGGCTGTGCCACAGTCTTACTCAGAAGCAAGTCTAAACAAATTCTGAAGTTGTGTGGAAGGGATTGTTGGAGTTGCCTAAGCTAGTCAAGAGCCTAGGATGTGTTAGGGTGAAGGTTCTGTACTGGATTCAGGGATACCATGCTAGGGATGAAGCAATGAACAGATCCACAGCAGCAATGGTGATTGGAATCCAGGTATTTATTGTGAGGGTCACATGTTAAAGTAGGGCTATTGAACAAATGGAAAATATTAGCTCATGATCAGATAGCAGATGCTTTCATAACAGAGAGAGATCTATGGTTTATAAGACTCCTCACGTAGGTCACTAAATGGGTGATTGGAAATAAGTTAGTCATGCTTACCTGAAGTGTTAATCTCATAAATGCTTTAATAAAATCACAAATTACCCATTTGTCATTGCTGGACACTTACCAAGCTTGAAAGCAATGCAGTAATTATACAAACTGCTGATACCCAAAAAGCACTCCAGATGAGTCTCTGGTGTACCCAGCCAATGACAGCCCATAACTGATCTTGAGAGGATGATCAGAGCAAATAAACTTATTGCCAGATTATACTTGATGATATAAAGTTAACAAATTGAGAAAATAGCTCTATTTACTCTGAAGGCTCTTCTGAGGATGTTTGTATCTTGAAAATAATCCCAGTGTTAATGCAAAATTGTGAGTGCATTTGCTATTTAAAAAAATAATCAGTATAATAGCTGTTAAGAAGATTTATCTGATGATCCTGTTGAGGGTCAGAACAGCTTATCTGTTCTTAGAACTTTAAAGATAATATTAAGCATGCAAAGGAGCAGCTACGGATCTAGACAAAGCTGCTCAGTAAATCAAAAGGCTCCCCTGCTATGTTACACAGCACACAAACAGCTTTAGCTCCAGCTCTGTACACACTGACACCTACTTACATGAATTTTAACACTAGGACACAACATTAAGATGATCTTTTCAGAGCGGTATTTTTTCTATTCTGATGTCCCCCACTCTCTGTCTGCCTTCTCTGAGTGAGTAACTCCTACACTTGTAAGAGGCAGAGGAGGCAGAAGTGCTGGTACACTCTGACAATGAGCACTGACAGCTGGAGTTTGCACCTTGGGCTGTGGAGGAGCTCAGAACTTCCCTGCTGCAGAGAGGTCCATGCCATGGTGAGTATGCACAGCACGCATGAAGTCCAAAGCCAGCTATAGAATAAACTCTTGAAATCCCAAGATGAATATCACAAACAAATAGTTAGATATGGAGAACATACACTTCAAATCAGAAGTTCTCCTCGTGCCTCTAAAGCAGGAATATCAAGTTTCAGCTTTCTGAGTGTGAGTTGATAACCGAGTCAAGGAATGGCACAACCAGCAGTTCAACAACTGCTCAGCTGTGTCATTTTCTGACCAGCTCCTCTTCTCTGCTCTAGAATAAACACAGCTGACAAGGCCAGATATGTAGAACACAGACCCACAAAAACCCAAACAACAAATCAAAACAAAACCAGTGGCTCCATACCCACAGGGGAGAGCCCAGTCTGTTCTCTTGCAACCAGTGTTGGTTATGAGAGAAATTCCTGTGAAGGCAAATTTCTGTGAGAGAGAAGGGAGCTCTGCCAGGCTGGGCAGGGAGGGTGGGCGTTCTAGGGGCCACTGCCTTTCATGCAGGAAATGAGGGACAAAGGGATCAATTACTCCTTGGAATGAGAATTAAATCAACCAGAAATCAGCAAGGGGGGACAGGGCAGACATAGAAAGTTAAGACCGATGGTTTTATTCTGGTGATTTAAGTAGAGATTGCAGTATCTAAGACTTTCAAAATAAAAAGTTTATGAGCTAAAGTACTGCAAATAGATTTCTGTATTTTGTGAACAACAATAAGGTGATAAGGTTAAAAAAGAAAAAACTTCTAACATTCAGACTGTATTGAAATTAAACATTCCTTTCAAGTAAACACCTGTATAATAATCCTAGATTATACATGCTTGAATAAAGAGAATTGAAAAAAAATTAAAATTCAAGAGTAAAATATTCTGGGGTGAACAATATTAAGGGAACATTTTGGGTTCTGAATACCATAATGCACCTCTAAGACTAAAAAGAACAAAAAATACTGTTTACTTGATGGAGTTTTTCCCCATGGAGAAACACGTTTTGATATCTACATTTTTGCAGAACCTTGAGTAGCTATGGGGTTCTCTCTCAGCAAAGCAGAGTTCATCCAGATGTCTAATGAGGTAAGAGTGAGTGCTGTGATGGAGGCTTGGCAGGAAGGACAGGATCCCCTGTTTGGTAGTCAAGGAAGAGAAGGCATAGTGAATAGAAAAGGAATTTAGTTTCAATGTTTATGAAGAGCCAAAGCAAGGAAGCTAATGAAAAGGTCCTAATCTCTTTCTGGTAGGCTTACTGAAGTTTTGTTTTTGCAAGTATCTGTAGTTAGATATCACTTGATTTATACAGTGTCATAAAGTGTTATTATCTGCAGGGCAGAGTCTCTTCAGCTGGGGGATCCCCAGCTGTGTGGGTCAAAGGACACAGGGTCTGGATTGATGCTCCTTAGTCCTGTGCAGAGAGGAAAACCAGGAGATGCAGCTGCCATCTCAATTACAAAGACTGGATCTAACCCCAGAGAGGAACAGAGCAGGGCACAGAAGCTGAAGCTGGAAAACTCCCTAGCTTTTTTTTTTTCCTTTTTTTTACTTACTTTAACAACTTCTTTAAAGAAGGAATTTCATCAACTTGTGCAAGACACTGAAGAGACAGAAAGGGGATAGTTTCTGCAATAGCAGTGAATTGGATTCACTGCCAAGTTCCTTGCAATCTGATGATCACAGATTTATTGATTAATCTTGATTGGAAGGAACTCTTGAGGTCATCTAGTCCAAACCTCTATAACTCTTAAATCTGTTCATTAAATCAGAATTTCCTTTGATGTAACCTGTGACCACTGCATCTCAGCCTTTCACTCCATCCCCAGGAAGAGTCTCGTGAGTATTTAGGGTCTGCGACACTTTGTAAAGCTAATGATTCAGTGTCATGTTTCTAAGAACTGCAAGCTGCTAAGGGAAGAACAAGGCAGGCACAGATTAACTCCATCATCCTTCCTGATTCCAGCAAGTGGAAATTTAGGAACGAAGTCTGCAACCCAGCAGTGGTGCTTAATTAAGTATAGATTTAATCCTTTCTGGAATCTATTTGGTTTCCACAAAATTCCATGTTGGAAAGTGCTGCAGTTGACTTATAAATTATGAAGAAGTGCTTTCTTCACTTGAAGTGAAGCAAATCGAGCTCTCCCAGTTTTAGCAATATTTTGTTGGCAGCAAATGAGACTAAGATGCACAGCTTCTCTCGATGATTTATGCAATTTCAGTGGCAATGGATCTCAAGGATGTTTTCAAACTTTAGAGTTCAGGGAAACGGTAGAGATAGCAAATGTTGAGATAGCAAATGTTAACACCCTCTGAGAATTTCTGTGCATAATGAAGTTTACCATCAGGACTATCACAATGAAGTTTTTCCACTAGACTTCTAGTAGTGTAATTTCTCATCTGAAGACACTCCAAAATAGGCCAGCTCACCCAGGATTTGCAGAAATATAGATATCATAATATATTATAGATTGACTAGTAAATCTATATATGTACATAAAGATTGACTGCAACAATGTAAAGAGAAAAATTTGGAGACAGAGATTTATTTTTCCCCTAAAAGACAAGCTCCTGCCCACTTTTAAGATCAAAGGCAAATTACAAAGTTATTTTCAAGAAAAACATAGCTGTGTCAGTCCAAACCACTAATCACTTTAAAATCCTCTATGGTTTCTTCTATATTAATGTTGAAAGCACTGCTGGTCAGAACACTGAACCTGAAAATTGAAAAACTGTCCTCTTAAAATGATGCTTTTATTTATGCTGACTTTATTGCTATGGTTGCCCTCCCTCCAGTCTGATGCCAGCATCTGTCCATTGCTTTCCAAGAGTTTGAGTATAGTTACAATAGTTACAACTGAAAGAATAATAATTATACCTTAGTTGAAATACCAGGTGTATTACCAGCTTAGTATGTTCCAGAATAAAAAGAGTCCATACTGACTGTTCATGCTGGTGCTGAACTGTCTCTTAGCAGCTTTTTCAAATTTTCCTTCTGTAGACTTTCCAATAAATGCCTTTAAAGCTCACTACTGTGATCCCTACCCTCCACTTTTGTTTCAGTGTTGAGTCATTCTATTTAACTCCCTTTGTAGCAGCAAACTGCCCTTTGTATAAACTGAACCTAGTTAAGAATTCCCTTTTGCTGGGAATCCGGCTGGAATTCTTGGCAGTACACAATGTCATACACCATAGCAAGGTGTTTGCTCCAGTATTTCACTCAAAAGCTCTGGGCTTTGTTCTGATTTACACACTTCAGATAAGATCAGAATCAGGCCAACAGCTTCTGCCAAAAGAGCATACAAACTGAAAGGCAGAGAAGATAAAACAGACTCACTCCAAGAGATTCAGAGAATGAAAGTAGCATAAAGCTTTTTAACTTTTTCTGTTTTGGCTGGAAGTGATGCCCGCCTGTGTGGAGCATCCATAGGCCCTGTGAAGGCAGAGAGGTCTACAGAGGTATTAGAGAGGAAAGCATAAAGAAAAATGAACTGGGAAAAAAAAAAGAATTAAAACTTTAATATGTCACCCTGCTTCAAAGAAGGTTGCTTTGTTCGTACTGCATGGTGCAATCACACTCAGATTTTCAGAGACCTCAGGACTACCCTCTCTGTAAGGAAACATTAAGAATCTGGAGGACAGCTCGTTACTGTTGCATCTGTCCTTCTGGCATATATGTTCCCCTTGCTAATCGACCACTGAGGAGCTAAAGCAAGAAGCACTCATGGCTTGCAGTGCAGTGGTTCCACACACAGGTAGTTCTACTCCAGCTGCTCCTGTAGGGACAGGGAACAGTGATCTGCACACAGCACATTGGGCACTTGCCCTGTTGCATCCTGAGCTCAGCAACTTCCATCCTAGAAAATGCCTCCCCTGCCCCATCCAGCTCTGTTTTGTTTTCACCCCTCAGTGTTCTGTCACACCATATGGCCAAAAAGGCAGCTTTGTTGTCCTTTTTTATCAGGGCTTGGCCCACCACCAGTTCATAGTGAAAACCTCATGCCCATGTCAAGAATCTATCTCAGCCCAAACTCTGCACTTCTGAGAGGCACAAGAAAACCAAACATCTGTGCACATTACACAGCAACAGTAAATCAGTTCCAAGATCATAAGCTTTGTCTGATATTAAGAGAGGAAAATAAAAGACAGGACTTGGAGCAGCAAACACCTTACAGGTGCTAAAATGTGCCTGGTATTTTAACATGGACCCAAGGTATTGTTCATAAGTCTGGATGAACCAGACAAAAGCAAGCCATGCATGCTACAAAACAGTCTGCCAAGAGATAGCACGGGCCAGCTCTTCCCGAATATGTGAATGCTTTGAGTCAAAAGTGCAGCTGGGCTAATGGTCATTGGGAAAGCAAGCATGAGTCAGAGGGTTCAGTAGGCTTTAGCAACTCTGCGTGTCACAGTGCAGACATAATCTCACAATCTCACTCTGCAGTTCCTGGACAGCTGGAGAAGGACTTTGGAGAGAAATATGTTGTGCTTTCTTTCAAGAGTCCAGGGCTCTACTCCTTTGACAGATCTCTCCAGGCAATGGAAAGAGCCCCTGGCCCTGGTTGCCAGCGCCAGAGCTGCTGTGACCGTGCTGTGTCTGCACTGCAGGACAAGGGCACTGCACTGCCACCAGGACATGCAGCAGGGTGCACGTGCAAGGGTGCACATGCACGGGTGCACATGCAAGAGTGAGCATGCAAGGGTGCACTGCTGCTCTAAATGAAGGCACAACAGAGGAACATCCTCCTACAGGACTGCAGAGCCTGACTGGGATGCTTGGACCACCAGGACTGAGGGGTACACGTCAGAACTCCCGAGCTCCACATTGTGGCAGAGATTTCATAGAATAAAAGTTATATCTTAATTAGGCTCATGTGCTGTTACTTCTTACTGTGTGTCAAAATTGTGTTTTACTTCTTTGCTTCCACCAAAAAATGAAAGTTCCATGTGTCTCCAAATAAGTAGATTTACTCCATGGGACACTGATGAAGAATGTATACACATTATTTTTTCCTATACCTCCCAGATGGCTTGTTTGTCCAGATGCAAAATACATATTGTTTTCAAAGCAACAGGTATTGGATGACATAAAGCATGCCAAGTTTCATGAACACTTAAGCATGTTTAAAAAATAAGTTTTAGATTATACTCATACATTAAAAGTTGCTCATTAAAGTTAGTATTTGTTTATTTTCAGTAATTATGCTAATCCTGAAGTATTTTTGTGGTAGTCATTGAAACTGATTTCAATAAAATGTTTACTAAACTATAGTACATCTTTCTGTATGAATCTATTGCCAAGTTAGTTTTTCTAATTTTCACAAAAATGTCATAGACTCTCACTGGTAATCTTAAAGCAACTCTGAATGACACGAGCCATTGACCAATCACCCTGGAGTGGAATAAGCCACTGTCCTCTCATATTGCTCATATGTGAATAAGTTTGGAAGTTTAACTTACAAAGTTTTTAAGTTCAACTCCAGATAAATTTAACTGCTTTTTAGACAAGGTATTGGGTTTGTTTTGGTTTGGTTTTCAGACATAAGCAATGCTCCACTGCCAGAAACCAGGCCCCTGGGTGTTTGGCCTTCAGTGTGTCCTCCATCAGTTAAGATTTTGATAAACCTACTTTACAGGGGCTAAAATGTTGGATTTTTCCAAACGTGCCTGATATAAATAAGCCAAGTGTTTCAGAGAGGAATCCAGAAGTATTTAATCAGGCAAAACTTCCATTGATTTTCATGGGAGTCTTGTCAGAGTAAGAACTGAGTTAAGACTTCAAGACTTGGCACATTATCAATCCCAGCAAATGACGGGCGAGAGCTGATGCCTAACGCATGTTCTAGGGAGGAAACTACTTGGCTCAGGGACCAGATTTAAAACATCACATACTGCAGTTTAAGCCCTGTAAGAAGTGAGAAGAACAAAGCTTAAGTTAGTCTCTAAACACCCAAGTCAGAGTTCAAATACAGTGCAAATATTCTTTACATATCTCAGCACGTCTAGTGGCACGCTTACTGTAAAAGGCAAGAGCGATGGATGAAAGGGAGCAGGTCTTAATGGGAAATGAGTGCCCAGAGGAGGCACCACAAGGCACCTTTTTCACAGGCTATTGGTGAGTAGATAACACATGACTGTGGTATGACAAAGTCAGCTAAGAAACACTATTAAAATCAGGAACACAGTATTCCATATAGCTATTTTAGAGATTCTTTTTATTCCTGAATTTCTTCAAACAGCAATCTCTTTTTTATCCTGTTTGGCATTGTGGGGGAGCCTGAAATATCACATCCTCATAACCAAAGGCAAAAGCCAAGAAAAAGAGAGATGAAGGGGGTTTACTATACAGCCTTTCCTAAATGGTAACAAACAATTCTGAATTTGTTCTGCACATTGTGTTTAACACTGCACCAGCTTGCCTTATAAAGGCAAAATTTTCAACATACTTCAATAATAAAAATGAGTGTAACAAATGAAGTAAGCTGTTAGGAATGGGATTTCTAGCTCAGTCACTTTGTCTGATCCATCATGGGTGGCACTTTATTAATGGGCCTGATGTTGCAGATAAGATCAATGCCTGGCAACTAACTGCAGGGTTTTTCTGATCTGCAACAGATTCAGAAACTGCAAAAATTGCCCTTTCAGGAGTCACAGTACACCTCCCTCTCAAGCTCCTCCATCCAGGATCCTGCTCCCATGGAGGGCAAGGCTACAGGCCATGAAAGCTCAGTTGTTTGAAGTATTTCATGGAGATTTAAAAATTCCATCTCTTCTATAAGGAATGTCTTACTAGCAGAACATTAAAGCATGACAATTGTGTGTATTAATACAAAGTGCTAACACACAGGCCTGTATTCAGAATATTATGAAATACATTTAGGACAATACAGAGAGAGACACAGAGGTAGAAACAGATTTCAAAGTACTGTTGACCAGGTGCTGGCAAATGAAAACCAGGTGTTGTCTAGAGTTGTTTCTAGGCAAACATAAAAATCTGAATTGCACTCAAAACAGGAAAGATTTTCTGCTTTATTTCTGGTTGATTTGATTGACTTTTTTAGCAAGCATACTGGGTTTTTAAGTAAAAGAAACCGTTCTGCACAAACATTTGCTTTTTAATTGAAACACATTTCCCCCTCACTTAAGACTTAAATGGTGACCTTAGCAAGAGGGGAGAATTGTATACAGATCCTTTATACTAATTCTTTTGGGGAAGAAAGTTGACATTGTAATGAGTTTCATGGTGTGTGGACTGGACAAACACGTCCAACATGTACTAAGATGCAGCTTAACTATCAAATCCTATCCTAAGTAAGAAGCTGACTCAGTGCACAGGCCAGTTTTCTTTATTCAGAATTCCTAATAGCACACAGACTCCTCACATATTGCCTGAATGTAACACAGAGTCTCACAATTCATGCATTTTAAACAATTGCTTTTCTTTCTCCTTTTTCTACTGGGTAAGTCTATGGGAGATGACAGTTGACAAGATAAAAAAGAGAAGAAAACACTTTCCGAGCATGACCAGTGTGTACAGCCAACAACATCCTGGCCTGTATCAAAAGCTGTGCCAGGTTCAGGTCAGACATCAGGAGGAATTTTTTCACTGAATGGGTGGTTGAGCATTGGAACAGACTGCCCAGGGGAGTGGTGGAGTCACTATGGCTGGAAGGGCTCAGGAAAGACCTGGACATGGCCCTTAGTGCTGTGGTTTACTTGACAAGGTGGGCTTTGGTTAAAGGTTGAACTTGATGGTCTTGGAGGTCTTTTCCAGCTTTAATGATTCTGTGATATCCACTGAAATCTAAAGAAACTGCAAAAGCTTAAACAGCTTTCACCACTTCAATTACAAATTTCATGACCTAAAATGATCTTCAAAATGTATTCATAGAGACAGATAAATTTGAATGCATTATGACATCTCTTCCACTTACAAAGGATATGGCCATCTCTCATTTTTTGCTCTATAGATCTGGGAAAAAAATTGACAGTTATAAATAGACTTCACTTGCACATGAAAAATATTCTTCCTCTAATAATGGCATAGAATTCACCATTTCTTTCACAGCCTGAAGCTCAGCTGCTTTCACTCTACACAACTCCACACTTCTGTGTTGTAAGCTTCAACACTGTTTGTCCTGCCCCCTCTCACACTCAAACTTTTTGAGGGGAAGAGAATTAGCTAGAACATAGATGTGAAAGAAGAGCATGCAAAAAGTGAGTAAAGACAGCTGGGGCACTGAAAGGCTTCATAATACAGACAGACAGTAACACCTACATTGCAAAGGAGACTCAAGGTACTCAGAAACTGTGGTGAACATTCCAGCTGAAATCACCTACCCAGAGGCATCCTGGTGGGGATATTTAGTCAATTCACGGGTTTCCTTTACAGCTACAAATCTCAGAAGGCAGAGGATAAGTAATTACGAAACCTAATGATTTCTGCATGTACCCCATGTGATCCCAGAGCCCTGCTGGAATTATCCACAGTGGCCTCTGGGCACCCAGCATTGAGGCAGCTCAGCTGAACAAATCGTGGATGTTCTCTAACGTACATCATAGTGTGTCAGCACTCATCTTAGGAAAAAGAGACAAAAACTGCAATTTCTACAATGTTAGGATTGCTATCTTACTGGTCTCTCTAATTATTTATACACATAAAATGTTGGCCCTGAGCTCAGGATTATTCATTCGTAGTGAATGGAATGTTTAATGTTTCTTATTTCAGTTGGACTTTTCAGGCTTAGCTATGCTGGGGCCTAGATATTTGTCTTTCTGAGCCATGCATCACAGCCATGGCAATTCAGATATTACAGATTTAAGCAACACTGCAGGAAAACATCTCTGTTCAAAGACAGCCTTGACTAGGTGGCAGCTCTCCATTCTTTCCACCCCACAGTGTCATTAAGTTTGCAAGATTGGAGCCTTCTCCTGTGGAGGCTTATTCGTATACACAGTGCTCATGTTCCAGGGAATAAAGGATCTCAAGACCATTCTGCTAGCTAGGAACATTATATGCCAATATTTTCATAAAATAGGCTTGTAATTCTCCTGTAGCTAGACAATTGAAAGGTTCTGCCTCCTGAAATAAAGCAGATTACAAAGAATGAAACAAGGGTAGGCCTGTCTAAAAATAAATAAATACAATTACAAACATTAAAGGTTCTGGAAGCATTACTCACAGCCTCCCTGGATATCACCTGACACAGAAACAGATGTACCAACATAAATACTTCTTCTTCTGATTTTCTTATTAAAAATAGAGCAGCTGGTGAGGACAAAGGTGCTAAAGGCACTACTGGAATTTCTTGTTTGTAGTGGGAGGAACTACTCTGAAATTTAAACACACTTACAAGAATGTGCTCTTCATATAGCTCTGTCAGGGGATGTTACCAGCCCCCTGCTGCTGTCAGCATCTTTTAGTTCCAGCAGCTTCTTACTGACACATCCTATCCAAACCTTGCTATTAATGGTGGAGGTGGAACATGATGGCATGTTCTGTACATCAGCTTCCCTTTGTTGAAGGTAGTTTTTAAGAAACAAACAAACCTGGCTAATAATACATTTTCTAGTATCTGCTTTCTCCCAATTAAGTTAAATTGAGCACATAAAATAAAGATAGGAAGAAAAAATCTAGGAAAAAGCCACATGCATTCAGCTTACAGCTAAAATCCTGAAGAAAAACATCCTTAAAAGCATATTTATGTGTAAGACTTAAATAATTTGGGGCTTGTCATTCATTTTGGCATTCTTCAGTTAATTTTACAGCACTGCAAAACAGTCTCGCCCCATGTGTTTTCCCAAGGACACTGGCCTTTTGGTAGAATGGAAATGTAACCTGTTTTGTGCAATAATAATTTTATTAAAATCTTTATATGAGAGGCCACAGCCATAGGTGTTCAGTTTCCCAGAGTGAGGTGGGCAGACACTTGTACACCTGCTGAAGTAATGGATCTCAGTGGCTGCTTAGGAGAAGCTGGGGGAGCTGCACAGAATTCTGTTCTCTGTCCATGTGCCAGCTATTAGATGCTGAGCACTAAAACCAGATGACTGCATCTCTGCAGCAAGAAAAGGCATCAGATCCCATGCCTGCAGGCAGAATCTTTTTTAATATTTATTTGTGTGAGACAAAAAAAAAAAAGTCTTTCCCTGGCAGTATCACAATTAACAGGAAACAAGGACCAACAGTAACAGGGGTGAGATGCCAGGAGTGCTGATCCTCCTCCAGTCCTGGATCCATTTAGTCTGTCCCAGAAGGGCCTGCACAGATGAAACTCTTTGATATGAGTTTAACCTCTGTGAGAGCTGCACAGGTGCAGCCCATTTGGAAAGCAGGCGGCTCCCATTTTTCCACCAGGGGCAATGTTACTTTGAAACCATTCCATGAAGTCATTAGACATGAGCTTTTTGTTAGTGTTTTTAAAAGACATAATTTATTGGGGTTTTTTTGGTTTTTGTTTTTTTTTTACTTTCAATAGCTGAAGAACTGCAATGAATTAAAAAGTCATCTCAGAAACCTATTAAGGTGAGTCCCAGTCACCAAGTTCCAGCCTGCTTTGTTAAGCAAATTGACTTCAGTCATTGTATTTATTACTAAAAAAGAAAATAAATTAAATAAAAGAAAAAGCCCTTACATGCAGTATGCATGCTCTTTGCAAATTCTGTCCGGAGATTAATCAAACCTCTCTGTTAAGCTGTCCTGATGAAATGGGAAATTAAATACCTCACTATGAGTGTTAAGGATTAAAATGTTTTAAGGCAGTTTTTAGAAGTATAGAAAATCTTGACAATGTAATAGAAATTATTACAATTGTGAGATCATTATTTTTGTTTGGAAAAACTTCACATGGTAACATAATCACGAAATCTTTCCATTTACTGAAATAAAGTAGGTGCAACAGCATGTCTTAAATTACTTTTTTAAATCTATACACTGCCATTCCCCACAGAAGATGCTGGAGATACTATGTCTCATATAAATAGCAAATAAATTAAAGCCAAATATCTCAGTATTTGTCTACAGGTATTTTGCTGAATACATAATTCCCTCACTGAATCACTAGAAGTTGCAACCAAAATAGGCTATTATGACTATTGCATTTGATCTCCTGGGTAACACAGGCAAAAACACCATTAATTTCTGCATCAAAACCATTCTTTTTGTTTGATCTACAGCAACTCTTTTTAAAAAAGATACCTAGTCTTAATACAAAGACTTCAAGTGAAGAATAAACCACTGTATCCCTAGGTAAATTTTACAGTGGTTAATTTACTCTTCTTGTTAAAAATGGGCACATCACTTCAGCCCTGCATTTGTCTAGCTCCTGCTTCTAAACACAAGACTGTAATACCTTTTCTTCTGCTTAAAAAGCTAGATTAAAGATGTCAGCAGTAATTGTGCAAGTTGATCTGCAATAACATATAGCCTTTGGTGTCGACACTAATCAAGGTTAGGCAACTCCAGCAACATCTAGATACACAGCAGGAGGCAAAGGTTCAGTTAATTCAGAATTCTCTTACTTTTGTGCTTTTGATGAAATTTTAATTCAGTTTGGGTGCAGGTCTATTTCTTTTACTGTTTGGCATTCAAGAATATTGAAATGAACATAAAAAAACCCAGACCTGTTGCTATGTTCTCCTTGATATGCTGTTATTTACATGCATATATTGATAAAAGAAAACTGAAAGTTACTGATTGACTGTGTTTATAAAACAGAGCAATTACTACTGTCAGGAGTTATCACCAATAATGCTTCGACAGCCTGTAGCTTTCACAGTCTAATGGCAGGCATGAGACAACTAAGAACAGCTGTAAACCAAACTGATGGGTCCTATAAGTAAGCAAAAATTGTCTTTTTATATCAGCAGCAGATTTAATCTAAGATAACTGTTTTAATGGAAGAGGTAATTCCATATATATCTTAAAATACTTCAAGCTGCAATATTCTGAACTCCTTCAAACTCTTTTGGCATACTCACTTTTCCTTAACCAATCTCTTTAAAATCTAGAAACAGGGGAACAGCTTCGTACAAAGTGTTACCCTCACAAAATGCAAACAGAATAATCAAAACACTCCATGACATATTCTGTTTTGTGGGCCTTGAGAAGAAATCAAGAACAACTGTATAATTAATGTTGAGACATGCATTTAAACAAATAGATTTCAGTCTTGCTTAAGTATGTGAATGATTGTATTTAGTCCCCAAACGTGGCAGAGTAATTCTTCACTGGACAATCTGGAGTGCAGCTGTGGGAGTTAAGAAGGATTTGAGGGGCAATTTGGAGGGCATTGGGAAATATATAAGGTTGAGAATCACATCAAAAAGCAAGAGTTATTCTTAAGTTTGTGAAAATGTTTGTGGTCTTCCTTAAGTTGTAAAACAAGAGCACCACCATCATCATCACCAATAAAACCAACAAGCTGACACCACAAAGAAAAAAAACCCAAACAAAACAACACAACCCCCAAACCCACAACCTGTATTTGCATTATTCAGAAAGACAGAATAACCCTGACTTCTTAGCCTAGCAAGATATAAAAATACATTTCTTTCTTTACAGGATTCCTAGCCTGCTAACCAGAAGGCAAGAAGAACTGTATCCTCCATACAATGTGGTGATTTCAGCCACAGACATTAGCTGTTGAAGAGGAAGGAGGTACTAAACTTATGTATCAGAACTAGCATTAAATATTGTTACACCATTAAACACCATCCAACTCCTTTCCTTATCCAGCCTCCAATACTTCAATGCTGCGTACTTGAACATATCCCGAACTGAAAAACTGTCCCCGTGTTAATCATATACTTCAAAGCCTTAATCAACTTTCCCAACAAAGCAAAAACACAGTTTTAAACACTCTGTCTCAGTGGGAGTCAAGGTTTGGGTGGAGAGAGGAGACGTGGGACGTAAAAATGGACAAGGTTGAAAGGCATAGGTAAAACTTATAACTGGGACTTCAAGGGGTGGATAAGCTTAAGCAGTGATTTCCTGGTTTTTCTAACACTTGTGTTGATAGTGTATGCACTTCAGAAACCTGGCCCTGGCCCTCAGTTTCACAGAACAGGGGAGAGAATGTGGAACAACAGCTGCACTTCAAAAGCCACATGGCTTTCAGAGGGTTTTGTTCCCCTTCACACATTTTTCTGCCAGAAGGGAACATATGGTCCGCTGTTTGGAAATTTCCCTGCCTAAATTTTTGTTTGATTAATTTCATCCAACTACTCCCAGTTACGAGCCCTCGTAACACCCCAGACAGTTACACTCCTTCCTTTACATTTATACCCTTCAATTAGCTGTAGACTATGTGCCTTCTTAATCACCATATAGCTATGCACATCTAGCCCTTTTCATCTTTTCTTGTCATCATCTTTCCGTGCTCTTTAATCATGTTTGTGGCTCTTTTCTGATTTCCCTCCAACTTCTTGATATTTTTGTCTGATCCTAAAGTGTCCATACCAGTACTTTCTCTTGGAGGGGTTGTGTTATTTCTGTATTGGGAATCAATTTTTCAGACTCTTGTACATCAGCTATCTGAGCAGTTTCCTTCTCGCTGAAGAACGTGACTGGTGTCCTTGTTCCCAGACTGAGCTATGACACTGCATGTCCATGATTTTGAAATCTCGTGTGGCATTCTGCTACAAGTTCATGTTCAATTTCTCACCCACTTTTACTCTCCAAATGAAAGATGGCAGTGCAGGGAGCCTGCAGGAGCCGGGATGCCCTTGGGTACAGATCTTTCTTCTGCAAACAAGGAATCCCCACACTGGAAGACCCTGATGGTGCATGAGCTGAACACAGTACACGTGTAGGATCTGGCTGGCCCTTAACCCCACACATGCTGTTCAACTGGGGGTCCAAATCATGGTTTGGGTAAGCAGGAAGTCAGCTTGACCCATTCACAACTCCAATAAACTAACGGTGTGCATTCTCCTCGTGTAATGTTTGAGGTCGAGTCTCACAATTTATACATTTTAAACAGTTAGTTTTTCTTCCCGTTCAATAAATGGGTAACAGGAAACAGACAAAGCTCCTTAACTCTTCTTTAATCTTCCTCACTAGTGAAGTGAAAATCAAACAATAATTGTCTGGATGATCTCATTATTGTCAACAAAACTGAAACCTTGAAGTCCACATACGCTGAAATGCTGATACATTAAACAAAAAAGGGAACTGTGCTTACATGTTGTTCAATAAATAAATAAGAGCTATAGAGAGATCCATGATGAATGAGCACCCTGGGAGGGCTTCAGCTTGTCAGAATTATACAGTGACATTAATCACAGCAAAACAGGATTGCTGCAGGCTTCCAGTGTAAAGACCTCATTATATCTTCAAAACAAGACAAAGCAAAAAAGCAAAAATCCCCACAACTTCTGAGTCCCTCAAAATGGAAAATTAACTAATGGACCTTTTCATTGGAATTCAAAACCCAAAATAAACTGTCCTTCACCCCATAAACAATCACATCAGCAGTGGAGGCCTGTCAATCCATTTGCAGCATCCAACCAGGCTATTTCCACAGAACTGGTGATCACTGGGTTCGTATATCAACTTGGCAAATATCCTTCCAGGGCTCTCAGCTCTGTCAGCCGAGATAAACTGTGTAATTACAGTGCTGCAGCCTCTCCTGCTCAGGTGAAACAAGTGATACTTGCAAAGCAGGAGGTTTGCCTCACCAGGAGATCCAAGTGTCATGTCAGCAGTGCTTTCAGGGGGGTCCCGCCTCTTCAGCACTCAGAGAGAGGCTGGAGGGAAAACTACAGCACTCACCTGGGTCCAGAGGAACTCAAAGCCATGGGGACAAGAAAGCATCAAAGGGCTCAAATTTCCTTGGATAATTATATTTTTAGTCTAATAATTATATTAATGGGACCTCACAGTGCTGGCCACATTATGAGTTATGATTCACTAAATTAATCTCCTTCAAATATTATATATATATACATGTATACTTGCCAAATGCAAGCACTTTAACAGATCTTTTCTGAGAGAGTCATAGACAGTTTTTTCTTTTGGCCAAAGCAAAAAACACTCCTGCCATTGTTTAGCAAGTTACTTTGTTAGGAGATAGAAAACTAAGGGAAGAAATCTTAATGTTTAAGGTCATATATTCAGATCTATCCAAATCCCAGAAATCAGAAATATGAAGTAATAATAAAAGAATGTTCTAAATGTTGAAGCTTTTTGTGCTTTAGGTTTCTATAACATCTTGTGAAACATTTTAAGCAATTTCTAATTCTGTCCTAACCAGTTTGCTTACTTCAGTTGAGTTTATTTTGGGATTTTTGCTAATGGAATTTCCACAACAGTGAGCAGACACTGTTAATTGCCACTATTTTAGGTTCAAAGAAATATCACCCACACTACACATTTGGTGTGTTATTTTGGGTTATTAAGACTGTGTTAAAAAATACAAAGCTATATTTCTGCAAAGAGAACTTAATTATACAAATAAGTGGATGGATTTTCAGGTATTCACTACATTTGGTGTTGAGCTGTTTTTAATGTCAAGTATGTACTTAAGGATCTAGTGGGAGTAGAGTAGTACTGAAAAAATCTGGTCTCAGTTATGGATGCTGAGAACATAAAAATCCTACCCCAGTAAAGACAAAGCCTTAAATGTCATTGATCTTTTTCTTTCCCATTGAGCTCTAATCCTGCATCAGCAGAACAAAGAGTTAGTACTGCATGGTTGGGAAGTTAAATTTTCCTCCACACCTGCAGGTCATTCCTCCTGGGCTCCCTCCATTGATAGCCAAAAAGTTATTTGCTTGAAAAACTAATCATGTGGTGCAGCTGAGCTCCTTCGTTTCCAGAAGAAAGGCATCTGAAGTTAGACTCTGTTTCACAAAGAATTCATGAGAGAGCTGGGTTGAATCAGTGGGATCAGCCTGCAGACTGGGGGCCATGACTTTGTTACTGTTTGTTTAGTCTAATTAAAAACACAGGATCACTTAGGCTGGAAGAAGCCTCTAAGACCATCGAGTCCAACTGCAAATCCAGCACCGCCGAGTCCACCTCTAAACCACAGCCCTGAGTGTCACATCTGCATGTCTTTTAAATTCTTCCAGGGATGGTGACTCCACCACTTCCCTGGACAGCCTGTTCACTGCTTGACAACCCTTTTTGCAAAGAAATTTTTCCCAATATCCCATCTAAACTTCCCCTGGTGCAATTTGAGACAATTTTCTTGTCCTGTTGCTGGTTATTGGGAGCATAAGCTGACATCCAGCTCACTACAACCTCCTTTCAGGACACGTATCTCAGGTAAAATTTTCATACTTCCGAGAAAATTATAACACACTGCAATTTGAAAGCCTCGGATGAAAAGTGTCATATAAATGCAAAGTGCTAAGAACACAGTAGGAGATTTGCATTTAAGACAGAAAAAGGTAGACTGATTCAAGAAGCATTTCTGGTAAGAAACAAGATAACAATTTCTTAGAAGTCACCATTTGATATCAAATGAACTGAAGAAAGCTCCTTTACAGTCATTGACAGCAAGTGATCAGCAGAGGACATAATGTCCTCTTATCAAAGTCTCCTTTGCAAGGAAGGACAAATTTATTAAACAAGACAGACAGACAGGAAGAGCAATAGAAGTGCTTACATCTGAGTCAAAAACATTTGAAACACTAAATCCCTTTCTAGTCTATCCACCCACAGGTGGTTTTTCCCACAATAAAATGAATGGAGGCTGGGGAAGGGAACAAGAAAGGGACAGGAGCTCTGTCAGCCCTTTGGAAAACACAGAGAATCTCTCCTCCGTACCCAAACAAGTGGCACAGAAGGAACACTCTGAGACTTTGAGCCCAGTTCCTCACTTTGATTAATAAAACATGGGGAGAAGCAGGAACTGCAGAGAATTCCATAAAGCAGTAAACAGCAATTTAGTGGTGGTAATATAGCAGCTACTACCCCACCCCCAGCACAGACTCAGGTTTCAGTAAAACCAGCACTGTTTCAAGTCCACTGTTCCCTGAAGTCCCATTAAACCTTTCTGTGTGCTGGGTGAGTCCCAGTGCCTTGGATTTTCACATTAGATTATACACTGCAAGAACTGTGGCCTGTGCTGTTTCACATTCAGTCACTTGTTTCTTGCTGCTAAACCCACATCACAGAAGCTACAGCAAGGTATCCCCAGGTCCTTTTGAAGCCATGGCCCTGACCATAACCTTGAAACATGGTGTGCTAACATTTATTCAACTTTATGCAGTGCTGCTAGAAAAGCATCTATGGTTAAGGACTACTGTCTCAGAATAAAGAGATATTTATGGCTCAAAAGAAGAAAAATAATCATGGACCCAATGACTATCTGAATAATTTCTAGAATTACTTCCACAGATAGGAAGGGCAAAAACAATCTTCAAAACTTGAAGAAAAAAAAACCCTCTCCTTCTTTAGGAATTTTAGAAATATGCCTACAAAAAAAAAAAAAAAAAAAAAAAAAAGAGGAAAAACAAAAGTCTCCAAAAAGCAAGTAAAGACCGAGTTCTAAGGATTCAGCTTCATCCTGTCTCTCTCGGGACCTCACTCCAGCAAAGCCTTTCTCTCCCCTCGGTGATCCCAAGCAGTCCAAGCACGTGGAGGGAGAAATGGAAGTGGTGATCCCCCACCTCCCCAGGGCTGGACTGGTGCCCAGCTCCACAGGTGAGGGGAGAGCCCCCAGCCCCTGCAGCCACTGCTCTCACACCCACATTCAGCTTCGTTTCTCCCATGGCAGGGAGGCAGCCTCAGAAGAAATTCATCTTTTCTAGAAACAACAAACCTAATCCCAGCTGTTAGTAAAATAATCTCTGTCCCACCCCATTTTAGTCATCTCAACAGAGGTGATATATTTATTCCAAAGACTAACATATTTATTCCAAAGATGTATCTTTCAGCTCCTCAGCTGTGTGCAGAATTCACCCTCATGTGTGTGACACCAGAGGTGTTATGCAACACATACCTTCTGCCTTCTCCACTTTTCAGCTTTAGAAACTCTCCATGGAGCAAAAGACACTGTTTTTTCTTCTTTCTATCCCTACTGAAAGGGTTAACCAATTGACAATATGTCTATATTGGAGAATAATTTAGCAGATGGACTGACTATCTCCCAATGATAAAATAATTTCAGTTAATGTTATCCAGCAGCTCACGAAAATAAAATTCTTTACTTAAAACATCAGAAGAAATGAATTGCTAACTAGCCAAATAAAGGTTTATTGTTAAAACTAAGTTTGATAAACTGAGGCTCCTTTCAGATGACAGCAATTGCCAAGCACTGTACAGGTGTAGCCCATCATTTGCTGAAGAACAATGTTATGAATTTCCTGCTACAAGACACCTCAATAACATTGACCTTCTGCAGTATTTGCAAATAGAGTGCCTTAAAAACACACTGGAATAAGGTATTTATTCATTATAAACGGGAATTTCCCCTTTAAGTTGTGAGTTCAGTCCCTCTGAGCCCAAATATGCATTGAGCTACAGCTCCACCTTTAATCCTGCCCTCATTCCAGGTCTCCAGGAAATCCTGCACAGGAATCCCAGGCAGCCCCAGCCCGACCCCCACTCCCAGCTGAGCTCACACCCACACTCGTGCTGGGGCTCTTTGGCTGAGCAGAATTTAGTGGAATTCTGGAGTCCTTCAGTCCCCAACCCCTAATCCTAACCCATCATCCCAGAGTGGGTAATCTTAAAGGGTTGATTTTGTATAAAGCTGAGTCATTCTCAGTACTCAGTTAATCAAAAAGCATTCTCCACAATCTACTGAAAAATGGAAAGGATAAATAGGAATCCTTCTTCTTAGGCATCACTACGGAAATCCCTGCTAAGGCTGATGGTGCCTTACTTAGGTAAAGACTGTAAAAACAGATTTTGAGATCATATAATTCAAGAAATGTTACTTCTCATCTGTTTTTTGCCAAAAATCTCTTGTGTTTCCACATTTGTCTTGGATGAATAGACACTTGCCAGCATTCTCTAAAGGGGTTATTTCCCAAAATAGAAACTAATCCAAAAGACTTTTTCCTGAAAGGAACAGAACAGAAAATATCCAGACTAAACTGTGCCATAACTATTGGCAATATGTGAATCAATAGATGAATCTGCTGCACACACATCACTTCCAGCATTACATGCCAATAAGAAACTTGATCACATAGAACACAGTTTTCTTTGGAATGGATGGATTGATGTTGTAATACACTTTATAAAACAAACAAAGGGTTTTTTAAAGGATCTGAAAGTCTGCACCATCTCCCAAGTTCCCAAATCTTTCCTGTAAAATAAATACACAGCCATACTACTCATGTGTCTCATTTTGTTTTTTATATGAGCAACTAGTGTTCAGTAAAAAATAATAATAATTTAGATTATTTCTAGATGCAATGGAAAGATATGTGCAGGCTCCTCACCTTTTTTTCTTCTCCAATCCACATATTTTAGTTTCTTGCTTCAATTAGCTTAATAGTTATGATCATCCAAACATTTAAGTAATAAAGGTCTTGTATATGAAGGAAACTCTCTCTGTATTTGGAACTATGACAACCTCATCAATCAGAAGATGGAGATAATAAACATCTTTGAAGAGTGTTTTAGAAGTTAGTGAAATATTTACAAATATAAATTTGAACTCCTGATCTTAAGGCTCTCATGTTACTCTAATTACACTGCAATTGGAGCTCCCTGTGTATACAAATATGTTTGGAGTGCATATAAATAAAATTACTTAAAATTGTTTCTGCATTTTTCCTGCCAAGGAAAAAAAAATATAAGGCCTATTATATGGATCAGTAATTAAGAATATTCAGATACAATAGTTAAATGTTGTCCAAAAATAAATTTTGCTTTTGTTCCATACAACACCTTGACCAAAGCTCTAGTAACCATTTAGCATTGCTTAAACATATTTCCATGTCTTCATTTTTCCTTCAATGCAGCCAAACCAGTGTTCAAACACACACATCTTCAAAGGTTACCCCTCTCTTACAGTTAAATACACAAATCAGCTCTCAGGCAGGTTTGGCAGGGTGGTTACTACACAGTGGGTCTAGTAATGGAATTTAGATGTCTTCCTTGGGAGAAAAATTGCCAAAACCTGAATTCAGGTTATGCAGGTCTAAAAGGTACAATGGACTTATCAAAACGAATTCCCTGTGCCTGTTACTGGTACAGCAGAACTGAGGTGTCCAGGGCCCCACCTGGTCCCCTGGCCTTTCACTGACATGCAGAAGGAAACCCAGCAGAGGAACAGGAATAAGCAAGCTTTGTACTGAGTCTGAAGCACTCACAGAATCATGGAAAGCAAGGCCAGAAAAAACTTCAAAAAGGTATTTAGTGCAGAGCACTAAACCTTACTCCCTGAGCACCCTCAATTATACTCTTGTTATTTCTGGCAGATGTTTATCTAAAGATGTCCAAAACGAAGCTTCAGCACCTCCCTGTGCATTAGCATTTTTTTAATCTTAACTATTTCAGACTTTTTTTAAAAAAAACATTAAGCCAGAAGTCGTTTGACACAAGATAAGCTCAATATTTCCTTTCCTGTGCCTCACAGATGTGGAGAATAGATTATTCTATTCTTCTTTTCACAGCTTTTGCACGCTTGCATACTTGTCTTCTATCAGTCTTCTTTAAACAGAGAATCCTATTTCATTCAATCATTCCTCCAAAGTCATGCTTGCAACACCTCTCCTTAGTCACCTTCCTTTCCTCTGGATTCCTTCCAGTTTGTTCACACCTGTACAGCTCTGCAGCCAAGGCCAAATGCATGATGACAAGGGCAGAAAGAGCAAGCAATTCCTCATGCAATATAATCTTGTGTGAGATAAACATATTCCTGACTCTTTTGCAGTTTGTGAGCTACTGCAGCCCTCACATACAGCTGCAATAAGCATTATCCAGTTGATTGTTTCCATCCATTACCTGCACAGTATTTTGGGTGAGTCTGATAGAAGGACACTTTTTCTGAGAGAGGAAAATATGGACATTTTTTCAGCCTCCAAACTCATTTTGGATTCTAACACTCTATTCCCACCTCCTTGAAGCCTCTCAGCACTATACAGACAAAATACATACTTATTTTTCATCTATACTCATTGATAGCACCATTGAACCATAGTGGATGTCTAATAGATATTTGCAGAATCCCAATAGACATTTTGAGGGGAACTATCAGTGATTACTCTTCATGTACATTTTCCAGGTGATTTTGCACTCACCTTAGAGCTCCCTCCTGTGACTTCTGCAGCAAAGGCAACTTGTAAAGAAAGGACATCTTTGATGCAGCTGTGGTAGTTCTCACACAACTGCTAGAGAGAGTTTTGGAAGAGCCACAAACATCTATTTCTAATCAATTTTTTAAATGTTTTCTGCTTCTTAGAGTAACCTGTCTTCAAGAAGTTACTAACCATTCCTCCTTCTCATTAGCTGCTAAATTTCAGGGGTACTTATTCCTATTAAAATTAAGACATGGTTTACTGTTCTCATATTTAATTATGAAACATATTCACTCTGCTTGTTGGTGGGACTTTAGCATAAAAATAATAATGCATAAACAACAAATGGGGACAACAGTGAAACATTTTGAAAGTCGGTCTTCCTTTAGCTAATTGATTGGTGTGCTCCCACTCAAGGCTATGGAACCTGGAGGTGTTCTCATGGGCCAGACTTCATGGAGTCAGTTGCACTCACACTTTTGGGGTTTTTATCCAGCTCTGAGGCTTTAGGGCCAAGTTAGAACTGAAGTTCTTAACCAAATACAGTGTTTTGAATGATACCAACAGGCCCTAAAAAATTCAAATTAAAATACTGAAAGTATTCAGCTAAGTAATTACAATTCTTATGACAAAAGACACTCCCCTCTCGTCTCTTCTTTTTCTTTCCAGTATGGGAATTCTTTAAACAATAAGCACCACAGAAATCCAGGTCTGCCTGCTACCCTTTGCCTTGGAAATTAAAAGACAAGTGGCAAACCAGTTGATTAGAGACATCTGAAAGATCTTACATGTAGAAAGCCTATTAGCTGAGTTGGGAATTCTTTCCTGCCAAAATTGAGTCTGCCTCTATATTTGTACTTGCTTAGCAAAACACCACTGCAGTTGCCAAGTTCTGGCCTACTTCATGTGTGAGGTATTGTGTAAATTCTTTAATAGCTGATTTTGGTTACAGGCTCATGACTGTTAAAACACGATGCAGAGGAGGGAGGTCATGAAACTGCTCAAAACTTCTGAGCGTGCCAGGGTTTGGGGTGGGAAGCCTTGGTGGCAAGTTTGAGACAGCTAAGGCTGTGGATTCAGGTATGTGCCCACCCAGTGCAGGGTGCAGCTCCAGGGAGCTCAGGGCAGCTGTGCCAGTCCTGCACTTGGGATAAAACAGACAGAATGGACCTCTCTCCTCACACCTCTCCTGCTTTTTCAGTGCCTGGGTACAGGAGCAGCTGCCTGCAGAACAGGAGCTCCCAGGGGCAAGAGGAGAGACATCTGCTCCCTCCAAGTAAACACCAGCAGCCTGGACTGCAATGGCTGATCACCACAATGTATGCCAAATGCAGTTGTTAAATAAGCTCTGTGCACCAAACAGCCTCCCAGGGTCCTACCTGTACAGGAGTGCCCCAATGGTAACAGAAATATAAATGCATTTCACTGGGAGGGCTTGGAGAAACGTTCTTTGTTGGCAATCCACACCCACCCTCCCTTTCATTTAAAGCTGACAAAAACTCTCAGAGCCTCAGCGATCCAAAAATGCCTGCAACAAAACCATGAAAGATAGTGCTTCAAAGTCCTGATATTTCTAAGGCAAAAGACAAGCCAGAGCAATTCTTCCTTAAACAGAGGGGGAAAAAATGAAGAAAACAGACATAAACCCTTTCCCTCCCTCCTCTTGCTGGTCCCCTTTAAACAGACTGTACCCTCCCCCTACAAAAGGAAAAAAAAAAGAGTTGTTTAAACAAACAACAGATGCTGTCTAAACTAACTGCATGGTAAGTGCATACTAAAGACATATGCTGTCTTCTACCTAGCCATATGTCCTTCCCACACACATACTTTAGTTCCAACTTTGGTGCAGTTTGAGACAAACAGAACAAGGGTGCATGGAGAAGTTGTACTCTAGCAAGTTTTCAGAAAATCCCCTAGGATTTGTTTAATCGATGACAGAACCTAAAAAGTAAACAGCACAAATAAAATGCTCCAGAAAACAGAAATTACCCGTAACAGTTAAAGAGATTTCTAAGCATAAGCTGCATCTCTGATGAGGTGAACTTGTGAAATAATTGTTGCTTTTAAACGTGTTAGAATAAAACATCATATTATAAAAAATATTTTCCAGACCACTGAAGAATTTATTACAAAATACTCTTCTTTTAATTAGTAGTAACTTGGTATATTTGCCCTAAAAACCAGACTCTTAGATTTCCCTTAGAAAATATTGAATTCTACTTTGCTCCCCCTGGATTCCAAATGTAGTGCTGCTTCCCAGATGATAAAGTCATATGCTGTCAAACATATAGCTTAACTGTACCAGAACCATTCGAGCTGGAAAACAGGGCTTGGAAAACATCAGCACTTACACTTTGGCATAGAAAGCTGTTGCTTCTAAGCATATGCTTGGAGGATTAAGAAAAGATCAAGAGGTAAAAGATCACAGATCTGGCCAGCTGTTAGCATCTAACTCCAAAATGGCCTCACCCATCCTCTACTCTGATTTTAGTGGAGAAACTGCAGCAAGTCTGCAAGATAAAACTCACTGTGGCTTGATGGATTTAAGTATTTCCCTCTTTGCAAGACTGAATTCAACCTGTTAACATGAAAATTATTTTTAAATACCAAGCAAACCTCACTGCATTTTCTATACTATTAATTAACATATTGGGTAACTTCAAATAATTGTTTTCTACTCCATCCCATAATTTCCCCTTATTCAAACCTTCAATTCACACACTGAAATTGCTTTGAAGTGCTGGGTCCAGGGCACCCTTGGAATTTTTGTGACAACAGAAGTATTTCTACTTCTGTGCTGTATTGTGGGTCTTTCTGCAGGCTGAGGCATTGCTCTAGGAAAAACCTCTCCAGTAAATAGTATTTTTTATAGAAAAGATGCAAGAATGTAATCAGTCAGCAAGGTCAGTGACAAATTTATTTCATACCTATACTTCAGTGATTAAATTGTCAAGTGTTTCCTTGATTCTTTCTCTCCTCATCCCCTCACCACAGTACCAGTTACCACTAGAAGATACACAGCCTTCAAAACACACAACAAGGTGTGGAGCTTTAATATGGTTAAGTTTTTGGTTAAGTTAAAAATAAGTAAATAAACTGTACTTTTGTAAGTACACAAATAATTCTAAATATTTGGATTCCCCTTACATATTCATATATAATGCCTTTCATCTCAATTTATTCAGTTCCACAGGATATGTCTGCACTTTTTTGTTACATGCATGGGCTGGCTCAGACTTCCTCTTTGCTTCTCTGTAAAAAGCAAGAGAAGACACCGCCTATTTTCACTTCCAGAGATGAGCACTGTGCTTGTTCTAACCTATAAAACTCCAAATACTTTGCCTGAAAGAAATCACACTCTTATGGTATAATGCCTAAATATAAAAGCTGGTGAGACAGGTACCTACTGTGGACAGATGGGTGAGTAGATAATGGGATTTTAGTGTATCTTCATCAATACATCCACTAATGCCTGGAGGAACTCTTGTCCAAGTTTCCCCAAGGAAACTGCTACAGGAGAAATACCTTCTCAAAATCTATTACAAAAAGATGCTAGAATATACTTTCTCCTACAAAATATAAGGGAAGTCGTGCATGAAGGTAATTTCTTGAAGCTTTTACGGACAATGTTTTAAGACAATTTGCATGAAAATTCATTAAAGTTTTACAGTCACACAACCAACAGAGTAGTACCAAGCCCAGGCTAATAAAACATTCCCACCACACTCAGGCTCTGAGTACTCAAGTAGCTAAGTTAGGTTTCTGTTTCACCTTTGGTTTGTAAGCACTTGTGTTCTTTGAAATGCAGTGTCTTATCTCTAGTAAAACAATGTCTCCTGAAAGAACAAAGGTTGCATCTCACATTTCTGTGTATGAAACACTGCTCATAAACCACCTGCTTTGCCTACCCCATCCTCTTTGTGCTTCCAGCTGCAGCCTGCCAGCAGCCAGGTTTCTGTAAACTCCATTTGTCAGCATGAACTCAGCAGCTTCCTCTGCCTGCACCACTGCTGACACCCTTCAGAAGGAAATTTCCTGGTGTGACACAGCAGTAGTTGGGGACCAGTGCAGTCCCTTTGCTTATTTGGGGGAACCACTGATTTCTCAGCCAGAGGCAGGTTTCAAATCAGTTCAAAAGCCCTTTCAGACTCACCCAAAAACCCGTATGCCTGGAGAATCACCATTCCTCAGCAGCAAGATGAGGAATGCATGCCAATAAACTGGCCATGTGCTGTCCTTTCAAGTGGCTGTACTTTATGGCACCTCTGATGTCAGGAGCAGTGCAGTTTGCAAGTGGATGAGTTTAGCTTTACATTTGGGGTAATTCAGTATTTACTTCCAGATAGCAAGTTAGTCTGAGGAAACAAAGGTTGCCATAATACATAAATGGAATGTGACATAGGCAAAAAAAGAGCTTGGCTGGGTGAATTTTCACAAACCCAAATCTTCACCCAAGGTTTATAGTGTCCCACTTGGTAATTCCACCACCCCACCTCCCTCTGTTTCCCAGTCATTAACATTCCAGTGGGTCATGTTAATTGAAAGTCATCATTACCTTTGGGTCTCACAACAAGAACAAAAGGTAACTCCCGGGTTACCAAAAGACTTCATGTTTTATACCCTTCCACTCTATACTTCTGCACTGGCTGCACAGATCTACAAGACGATCTGTGATCTGTGCATGTAATGATTATCTGTCACCACATTGTGAAAACCAGCAGTAACAGTAGTAAAACATCTAAATACAGGAGTCTTGACTTGCAGACTTCAGAATGAAACACTCAAACCTGAGCTCAAAAAGTCTGAGTCCTCAAAATCATTAAATAAAAAGTTGTAATTAGTGCTGGGATTTCAGGCTATGACTTACTGAGCAGAATCTGAGTGGACTTTCTTATTGAGTAATTAGCAGGTAAAAAAAGGAGAGAACATCCATGGTTCCCAAAATGCTTGCATAAATGCTCATATGGAAAAGAAAAGCTGGATGATTAAAAAGAAAAAGAATAGCAGAAAGGGGCCTTGATTCTACCATTAGTAATTTCATAGTCTCTATTGACTGTTGGGTAAAAAAACCAACACACATGGATTCAAGAAACCAGATGTCTCTGAAGATGAAAAAGAACTAACAGCTCAGGGTAATTTTTACTAGGTCCATTAGAGATCTTCTGAAGGTGGAACAGGAGGAGGAAAGCAAGCTGGTCAAAATGTAGGATACCATATCAAAGTCATCCCAAATAATGACATTGTAGAGAAGCATAATTCTGGACATTCTAATGCTTTGGTTTCTTATCTTTTTGTTCCTTTTGGAACCCTCACAGGTATGCCTCTACCCCTAAGAGAGGTCCTGAGAGCAATTCTTATATTCATGTCACTTGATGTCACTCTAGAGAAATAATAAATCTTTTTAGGAATTTGGTGAAAGTTTGGGAGACATTGGAGTCTCAAGAAAGACCCACGACCTCCAGCAGTGCCACAGATAAAGCATTCTGTCCTATCTTCAGCAGTGTTCAGCATATTGACCCTTTTTTTTTTTGTTTTAACCTCTTCAAGCAGGCCCCATGGTGTCATTTTCAGAAATGAAATCCCCAGTGGAGCCATAGTGAGGACATAAAATCCAGCTTAGTTTCCAAACTGCATGCCAGATCCCATGCAAACAAAAGGAAGATCAGAGCACCGTAGGAAATTTTTCTTTGGTGCTCAAGCTTTGGTTGATTTGCATCTGGCCCTTGTGAAGTAGAAGACAATCTGTGACCTTGCACAAGTACCAAAGATTTTTATTTAAGCATCTCCTTTAGAAGCACTTTATAAATAGTTGGCTTTGTACACCACTCCCACGAGGAAGTTTCCACAAGGGAGGTTCCCACTCCGTGGCGTGTCTGAGCAGCCTCAGCCCCCGTGCCAGTGCTGGCTGCAGCACAGGCCGGTGGCCTGGGTGGATGGAAACAGGTCACACTGCCATGGAGCTTCCTTTGAGACACTGCACTCTGCGCCAGGAAAACAGATGCTCGTGTCTTTATGCTTATGTTAAAATGTTCTTTCAAGTTTTGCCTTCAGTGACAAAGTTGAAAACAGAGAAAAAACGTTTCTTCCTGTTTTAAAAATAACACAAAAAGACGAAATTTCTTTTGAAGAGAGTAGTCCAGGAATCAGAGAACCAGGGAACAAAGAGTCTACGTTTTCATCAGAAGACACCAAAGGAAATTTCTGCTTCCCAGAGTAGCACATCAAACATTTTGTAGGGTCATTCCAGCCATCCTGGAAGCCCTTCACTCTCAACAGTATTTCTGAAATGAATAATATGAATATCAATAAAAATACATAATTCTTTCCTGTTGATGGCAAAAGATGGAGTTGCTCAGTCAGGCCCACTCAACTTGTCTGCAAAAGAATAATATATTCTCCCATTTGTTGTTTTATTTGTTCTGTAAACAGAAAATGACACAGCAGAACAGCATATTACAGACTCTTTTTGAATAAAAGTACATAATATAGGACTCCAGACAAGTCATCCAGAAACAAACTTCTTTCTCTTTAGAACATCTTATTTGCTCTTTACTACCAGCCAGTTGTTACCCATGGAGTAAGAATTCTCTTCCTTTTTCCCTGTCACATACATATAATCTATATAGGGAAACAAATATATATATATATACAAACACACACACAGAGTCTGAATAAATGTAAATTATCTCAGCAGCAGCATTTAGGTGCCCAACCATCTCATATTTTTCAGAAATCATCCACCAGGGCAGACAGGAGCAAAGGATTGGCTCTGGAACATCAGCATTTTATTTTAATACATCACACAATCAAAATCAAACCTTAAAAGAAGAAACAGTTTGCATATGAACTTTTGAAATGGAATCAGAATATCTTCCTGACAATATTTGGAGAAGCAAATAGAAAGTTATGAAGAAGTCAGATGAGAAAATTGGCTGCACTTTTTCCAGATACTTCTGGCACACTTAAGCATCAAGAGAAATATCCAGACCCTATGAAGAACAATGAACTGGCCATCTTTTTTTAAAAAAAATCAAACCAATTTCTATTTTTAAAATTATTTTTCAAGAAAGGAGAACAAACTACCAAACTTACACAGATATTTGTCCTCAAATGCTAGGGTTTTTTGAAAAGTGAAAGATTTCTCTGTCTTCTGATGTTATCCTTACTGTAGGAGTGTCATTCAATGTAAATATTTCTCAGGTTAAATTTCAATTCAGTTACTTTAATTGACAAATTTAATCACAAACAACTTTGCACACATGTGATTGAATCATGTATACAGTAGAATAAATATGCAGGATGCATTCCAAATGTGTTGGCTCTGGTCCAGAAGCCAATGACTGAAGCAAATTTGGATTACCCACATGCTTTAAATTAAGCACTTGCTTAAGTGTCTGGAGAATTGAAACCATAATTTTTTACTTTTCTCTCCACAAAGACTTTATAATATTGTCCTGGGATATTTAAAAATAAAGAAAATATGAAGAACAGTGATGGTAATACAGTTACACAGAAATGAGACAGTGAGAACAAGAGAAAAAAAGTGAACCCTGTCACTTGAGTATTTGAACTCTTTCTATTGTAGAAATCTACAGACTGTGAAAATCTTGACTGATAAGTTTGTATTCAATCATGGATTAAGGAAATAGATTTTTCAGGATCTTACTTTAGAGCCAAGAGACTGAAAGAAGCCTGTATTCTAGCTCTCTAACAGAATCTTACAGTGCTATGTTTCAAACCAAGCTAAATAAAATATTCATCATTATTTGCCAAAGAATGTTTTATTCCCTCATAGTTCTGCTTTCTTTTTCCCTCTTACTTTCCCCTTGTGTTTGAGGAGTTACAGTTCTATTTGGTATATTCTCATATGTACAATGCAGCACTATACATGACAGTAATTAAATAAAAATAAAGAGTAAGCAAACATTGCTTTAAAAAGGCAGAACCAAAACCAAAGCTGCAGTGATATTAGAGCTGGAAAAAAACTATTTCCAATTCCCTTGCAATGATACAACAATTCCCCAGCAACAATACAGCAGACAAATATTTGCCAGTAAAAGTGGGCAACAGCTGAGAAAATACAACAATTACAAAAATGTATTTCTTTACATATGCTAAATGTATGAAAAAATCCCCTTGATATCTTCCTGTGTTAGCATCTCTAGCCAGCTCTGGTTTTTCTCCAGATGGATCTGAATGCTTTTTTGGGATGTAAAAATCAAGGAAAGTTATGATTCTAATTTAGTAATCTGGTAGAATTTGAGTTGATCTGGTCTACTTTATCTTCAAGGAGTTTAAGGGTTTGATGCACTGATCTGGCTCCAAATGTAGACACAAATGTCTGAAACAGTTTACTGACAAAGTTTTTAAAGAAATGAATAGTTGCTCCCATTCTAAAACAATTATTTAGATAGTTCCCCTTCATCTTTTATTTCTCTCCATGTGGAATTTAACCTCTTTTGCACACAATGCAGAGCAGCATGACTAACTGATATAATGTATAGGAAATGACTTGTGGAGCTAAAGCAAACAGTTGATGTGCTTACAAGATAAGTGTCAGCTTGCGGAAATAGCAAATAACAATGACACAATTCCCTCCTCTCAAAGTATGTGCACAGTGCAGAGACCTGCTGCTAATTTTCACTCAGCAAGGGGGGATGCCATTGGCCTTTTGTTTCACAGAGAAGCTGGTGATGTAATTTGGCTTTGTGCTGCAGAGGCTGCTGCCTACTGGCCTGAGAGAAGAGGTTTTTTCCCAGCTAAAAGTAGCACTCTGCTGGGCAGAATTAAATAATTCCACATGAATCATTCCTCCAGGCTATTATTTTGTGTATATGTATCAGAATCCATGGTGGAATGAAGTATTCTATGGAATAAAATATCATTGGCATCAACATGGGTTTTGCACTCTTTGGACTAATTCTCTGGTTCCTTTACCAGTAAATGCCCTTATTAGGCATGGAAAAAGATGCCTTAGGTTTTACTTTTTAAAGCAGTCCCAGGATCCTTGATAGTCCAATTTGCTTTATACAAGAATTTTAGATCAAAATATGCTTTTCATCAAAACATAAGAGCATCACTTCCAACAGAACAAAATTAGGCCTAGACAAGAAGTGTTTTCCTAACTTTTATTTTTCTTTTCATTCAAAAGCAATTTATTTTAACACTTCCTGCAAGGCAGCAAAGTGCAGACTTTGTAGCAAAGTCAAGGACAGAAAGGAAAGGCAAGGCTCTTTCTGTGTTGGCATTTGTTCTTTTTTAAAGGGGATCAGCATAAACTTTACTTACACTGGCTTTTTCTATTCCCAGAGTTCCCAGTTCAGCTTTCATGGAGGTTGTCAGAGGGTTCCCCATTTCCAGGGAACAACAATGAAATACAGTAATTGGATGTGGCAGTGCTACTCTGTGAGTTTATCCCAACTTGTCACTGCTGGCTACTGTTTCCCCTCATTAATTCCATCACACTGGCTGGTGGCCACTGGTTTGACATGCCCTGTGTGAGCAGGAATTACTGCTCCCCTCTCAGTGGCCAGTCCCTCATTCCTGACACACTTGGGCAGTTCTGCTGCCATCAGCAGGATTGCTCACATGCATGGAGCCGGCAGGACCCGCCTGAGGAGCCTTTAATAAGCCAACATGAAATAAGGGAGTGTGTGGTAACTGAGCTCATGTCATTAGTCTGCATTGTCAGCTCTGCACAGGGTAATGCATGTGTGGAACTCCCTGCAGCCAGAAAATCGCATCCAGCCAACGATGATCACAAAAAGAAGAGCTGTCATGGAAAGGTGACAAGCACGTGGCCAAGAGAAGAAAAAGATTGACCAAAAATGTACAGAATCCATGCTAATTCCTACTGTGTTGCTGATTTACTGAATAGCAAAATACTTTGAAATTTACCATCAGAAGTTTTATTGGGAGAAATCAACTTAGATGGCAGATCTGAAGAAATGCAGATCAGCAGAAAACAGCACAAAACCATTCAGGACTCTCAGATTTTAAAGCCTGTTAACATCCACTTGCCCAAACACTCCTGGAACAGCACTAGTTCACATAGTCTCATACAAAAATCATCCCATAAGAAGGATTTTCTTAACACATCACCTTACACATCACTCTTATACAAAAAAGAAAACAGTATGATTTAGACCATCCCTAAAGAGCAACAGGCTTTGAGGTACAATGTGTTTGAATTAAGGTTTTACCTTCAGATCCTTATCAAATAAAATTGAGAAAACTGGTATCAAGCTTATCAATATTAGTCATAATTTATACATTATATAAACACATGTAAATATGAATGTGTTAAATATTAAGCATAATTAGTAAGTTCAGAATACTATTATATACATGTGGATATTGTTTGATGAAATAAAATTTTATATTTTCTTTAAAAAACTCTAATAATTTAATTTACCATCTTAAAAAAAAGGCAAGTCTTTGGACATTCAAATTATAATGACTGTTTTCAATGATGAGATCTGTTAAGCTCTGATTATCAATTTAAATAATATTTGAGCATGTCTGTTTAGTTCACAGATTCTTCTGATTCTTTAATTGGATGATATGTTGGTCTTTGCTCTGCAATGTAAATGTTCATATTTTTGTAAAGTTTTTTGTGTTCACCTCTAGAGGAAACTGCATTTCAGTGATGGGTGAAACAACGATTCCTGTGTGGACTATAAAGCACCTAAAAAGCAATGGGCTGCAGAAGGGTTACAGTTACTTTAAAAGAGAAACTTAAGGTACAAGATTTTCTCATCCCATAATCTCCTTGGGTCTGTTGTTAGCACCTTTCTCTGGTTTTGAACCTGTAGGAAATATTGTATTCTTAAAACAGATTATGTTCCTTTTCCTCTCTATATTTCACCTTTTTTCAAAACTGTCACCTTTAGAGAATATATAATACCCAAATACTAGCAGATTTCTGTCCAGCTGGGATTGTCAGTCATCTCAGAATAAGCTCTCCAGTGGGAAGCACAAGTCCAAGGTTATCCACAGAAGTCTGCTTCTGCTGATAACCTGCTGCCTGCCTCTGCAGGGAATCCACTCCCTCTGACATGCCAGGTTCTGGCAATCTGCTAACCATCGAGGCTGCAAGGGTTCTTCAGGGCTGAAGGAAAATCTGCAAGCCATTTTCCTAACCTGGTGAGCCAGGTCAGTAAGACAATAAAAGAAAAAATGAAAGAAATTAAAATAAATAGCTTTTGACATCCAGTGCCATAAAAGTAAAATAGTTTAAAACTTGGCATCCTATAGAAGTTAGCTAATTATAGTGGCGCCATTCATGATGATATAATTAACTGTATGTCTGCATTTCTATTATAAACTCCTATTTTCAGAGGTTTATGATACAGCTTTAAAAATTTGCTCTGGCCAGAGACTTGGCATGCTAAATTTCACCCTGGAAGTAACTTTTTCCCTCCAAAACTGAAGAAGAAAAACCTGCTGGGTTTTTGTGGTAATTTTTTTTCTTTTTTGTTGTTGTTGGGTTTTGTTTTAAAGCTTATAACAAGGTAATAAAAATAACCACACTGAAATAGTGCCCTTTATTACTTAAAGGCTTCAGGGTTTTAAAACACAAATTTTGACCTATGTTGTGTGATTTAGTGATAAAAGCCCTGCCCACAGCTCATTTCTGGAAATGCTACTGTGCTGCACAAAGTCTAGGCCAGGGACATGTCCAAAAATTACACATTTCTAACAAGGACCTGCTGTTAGAGCAGCTCCTGCACTTACAACATCCTGACATCTCCTCATTCCCACTGGCTCTTCTTTTTCCACCTGAAAGCTGCATGGCTGCCAAAAAGCTGATCTTACAGGACTGGAATTGAGGTCCCTTTCTCTCATTCAGCAAACCCAGCAGTGATTCCTTACAGAAAGGGAAGAAATACCCTGCAACATCCAAAAAACACAGTTTCCCTGAAGTGGGCAGGTCAAACAAAGACACAGAGTGCTCGGGGCTGTCTGCAGAACAGGGAAGATTTCAGGTGCAGTGGTCACTGGGACACTCCATCCCTGGGCTGATGAGCTGCTCTGAAGTGGGAGGGCTCTCTGAATGACTTTGGGGTGCTGAAACTGAGCTGTTATGGAATGAAAGTCTACAGAGATGCACAGAAATGCAGTGTTTACCCTGAGATGAATAATCAGACAATTTACCATGATTAAAGGAAACATGACTGAGATTTGCAGGGTTATAGTTAGGAATAAAATACTCCATACATCTGCTCCACAGTACTTATTCAAAACTACTCTTTTTTAAACATACTTAAAATTTAAATTGATTTTGTTTACTTATGTACACTTCTAATAGAACCCCTTAGGTCAAAAATTGGCCTCATCACTAAAATCCTGATCACCAGCAGTGTACTGGAAACTTCCATGTGATCTAGAGAAAGAAGTTTCCTTCCCCTGTTGCCACTTTGGAATGCTCTGTTCTTACTACTCTGCTGCTTTCCTTCAGCCTGGACAAGATATTGTTTATTCCTTCGACTCTCTCAGAATTCCTTATGCAGATTTGTTTGGAGACAAAGTATTTGGAAATCAAAAGGGGAGTTTTCATTGCCTTATCAGTCAGACTGGTGGACTCTTTGTCCCAATAGCACACAAAAAGGTAGTTTCTTCCTTTCTCTATTGAGCTGGTTATTCTTCCCTCAGAGTTCTGTCTTTTGGGACATTGCTTTTAATCCAAGAGAATATGAAGAGACACTTTGTTTCCTTTGCAACAGTGAAGCACTACTTTTCCTCATCCCTCCCCCTAAACCATTTTGTTGAGGCAGTGTTTCTGCAACCTTTGTCTGTATAACTATATTACACAGCTAAAAGTTTCCTTCACAGAAAATACCCTTCAAATACTTTCCAGATTAAAAATTATACTGGCTCTCTCCAGGAGGCCAAACATAGTTTTTGAAATGCCACATGTACATTCTGTACTAACTCCAGTGGTGGTGGTCCCTCTACGGTGTCTCTCCTCTCTGAATCTCAGATCTTAGGAAGGTCTTAGGAAAAAAAGGTAAAGCCATGCCTATAGCACAAAAACACAGAAAACACAAGAAGTCCAGAGCAACACCAGGCATATTTCATCCTTGACTAGAAAAGCTTAGGAGTAAATACATAAAAAATAATTTTCATTATATCTTACTGCTTATAGTAACTATAATACAGCTGAGAGCATGTTCCTAAGAGCAAACCATGTATAAACATTTGGAAAAGTTAGTGTGGCTAGAGCCCAGGTATCTGGTGACAGCATTAGTGATGGAGTTGTTAGAATTCATAAACACACAAGTGCAGCCAAAGCTCTGACTACACCAGGAACTCCTGCCAAGGCAGAGAAGTTTTCCTTCCCTTGCTGGTAAGGTTATGGAGGGAATATAAACTGTGTGTTTGTACATGAATCATTGTGATTCCTCAGCATATCAAGGGGGCCACGCCAGAGCTTTTCCCTCTCAGGCTACCAAGACTGCACATCCTTCCCAAGCCAGCCTCTGCAGTTCCCATGCTGGGCACAGGCTGAAACACTCCCCACCACAGCTTCCTAGACAGTACAACAAACACATGGCCCAGATATCCATAAAAGTTAAGGGATCTGCTGCCCTATAAGGTCATGCTCAAGTCCCCACTGCAGATGTAATCTGTGGATGCTGCATGTGTAAGCCCTGCACAGTCACAGGCATTCCCTGGGAGTGTCTGTGCCTGAGGCAGACCTGCTGCAGTGCTGCCAGCACCCAAGAGAACCCCACACTCACCCCTGAGTGAGTGCCAGGGGCATTTCTCAAACACAAATGACCAAAAGAACTTCAGTGCAAACTCTCCTCGCAGTTACTGTGGACATCACCAGCACCAACTGCTTCCTTCGTGTGTGCCAAGAGATCCATCACTGGGCGTGATGGAGGATTAGACTCTGCTCTTAATTAAGCAGCATTTATTGGAGTAGTTCCTCTGAAGTGAATGTACTTCTACTGTATTTATTTTGCTGTAAATGAAATCAGAATCTGACTATTTTTAATGCAGCACAGAAAAGACTAAAATAAGCCTTCAATAAGCACCAAGCCTCCTAGATTTATTTCCGTGACTGTTTAACCTGTGATTGACCCAGTCAAGTAGTGTATTTCAGACATTATGCAAACTCATAACAGGCAACAAAAACCAGACAACAGTAAAAATCTGTGGGGAAGAGAACTATCTCCTCCTTTGTCTGAATTATTTCTTTTTCACGCTAATTTTATCTCCACTGCATGCTACTTTTATAAAAAACATTTTGTAAACCATGTATTATAAAATGGAATAGATGAAAGGGTGTTTATATGAATTGTATTTGCATTTCTGCATGAGTTTAATATGTAATTCCAAGCTTACCCAAACTACTGATAATTATATTTTAAATACAATTAGAGTTTGAACAGAGATGCCCAGGAATATTTTCACAATGTATTTGCAGATGAAAATGCTGATACATTAAAAATTCAAAAGCCCCAAAATCAAATCTGGTCAAACAAGGAGGGAAAAACAGAAGACAGGTAAGGAAATGAGAAGAAAATATCTTCAAATGAGAAAATTCCCATTTCACTCAGATTTTTAAAAAGGGAGATTAAACTGACTTTATAACATTGAAAGTCTTCAAATGAAACTGGAATGTCTCAATAGACTCAGTCCAAATTTCTGGGAGATTTTACATTTGAATAATATTTAAATTAGCTTCTCATCTAGGAAAAATATTAAATCTTGAAAATTCTCCTGAGTTAGGGCAATCATAATGTACCCAGCAATACATCTAATCAGTGCTCAGAACATCAATGTCACCTTTGCAATGGTGCATTGCAGCACCAGCAGTGGTCCATGCCTGAAGGGTTTTCTCAATACTTGGACAATAGTTGAAATGTTTGGGTAGGATTTCTTTTTAAAGAAAAAGGGCGGGATTTTTTAAAGCAAGATGATTTTTCCCCAATTTTTTGCACATCTATACCTGCCTTTTAATTTAAAGTATTTTAATTGAAAATATCACTATGATGTAGTCCTAATCTAGAACTTTCATCATTTTTCTATGCCTCAGAAACTTTAGTAATTGCTCTAGTTAAAAGAATATAATGAATAGATTAATCTTAGAAAGTGGTTTAGTTTTCTGGAGTGAGATTTTATTAAGTAACCTTCAAAGTTAATATAGACAAGAAATCAATAAAATTAGATCATTTTAAACTTACATGTTTCTTTCTGAATGAGATTCTAACATAACTTATCAGAACTGGTATTTAAACGAATATCAAACATATGTCCTATGGAGATTTGAGAATGCAGAAGATTTTTCCTAGATGAAAAATTCTGAGAAAAATCTTCCTTATTGCAAGCCCTATTGAAAAGTCACTTATTTCCCATAGGATGTAAAATTTAGTCTAATTTTCCTAGAGAAAGAGTCTGTGGTAAGCTGTTCTTTTCTGTGACCACTGGTGCTACTGTTAAATCCTTTGTGTGGGGAGCTGTCAGGGTGTCTCCTCAAGGAAGTCAATAATTAGGGTGGGTTTTGGGTTTTTTTGCCTGAGCCTTTATTTCCACCTCCCATGGAAAGAAATAAGGAAGTAACAAATTTTACAACTCTTTCAAACCCAGTGGCTTGGCTGCAGCGAGCATTACCTGAAGGCATTACCTGCTCACGCTCTAATTTAACAGCCACTCTATTTGATTTACATAATACTGCGTTAAAATGACCAGCAGAGCTCAGGGTGCTGCCTGCAGCCTTGCAGCCCAGGCTGGCCCCAGCCCTGTGCAGGCACACCCACACAAGGGACAGGGCAGCAGCTGCTCTGAACGTGTCACCTCTGCTGCCAGGGGACACAGGCAGGGCAGGGCAGGGCTCAGACACTCTCCCACAGCCCAGCTGAGGCAGGGACACATCACCCTGCAGCAGGGCTCGGGCTTAGCCTGTGCCTCTCTGCAGCAAAATCGCCCTGGTTGCTGTGCCCGGTGTCACCGGGGCAGCAGCAGCCTCTGAAGCCTTTGTGGGGTGGTGATGCCAAGATTGTTTTTTGCCTTTTCTTCTAGGTACACAGATTTCCAAGGTGTGAGAGAGAGATATCTTTATTTTTCAGCATTCTTTATATACATTTCCAAGGAAGGAACACTACTGGACACTCGGAACACCCCTTGACCATTATTTCCAAGTAAATAACAAGTTAGAAAAACACTACCTGCTATGGGTTTCCACCTTAGGTGTTTCACCTTCCAAGGATTGTTTTTGATTCCTCCTCGCAATCTCCCAGGCCAGTGTGAGAAAGTTGTGTGATTTAATTTCACTGACTCAGACTCTGCTGTTGATGTCTGATCTCTCACTTTCGGTATCTACACCTCTTGTATACCTTCTATGTATCCTCAGTACTCTTAGCATGCATACTTGTAATTCCTTAGGTCTGGTAACTTAGCCTAGCCCCAGTATTCTCTTAGGCCAGGAGACCAAAGATCCTAAAGGCCTCATAGTAAGAAGCCAGAAAACCCTAAGCTATCCTGGGAAACCAAGCCCCCCTCTAGAATATATCCTGTAAACTGGAGATTTGGCCCATCCAGGGGGGAATTCCTCAGATTAGGGAGTATCAGGCCATTCATCCAGGCTCCCATTGGGGCACCCTTGTTAGAAATGCTGATTTGTAAGGTCTATAAATTGTACAGGTGATTGATCGTGTGTGTGCACTGCAGCACATCCCACCTTGGGAAACAGTGCACCATAAGGATCCTCATTGAATACTGTGGTGAAAACCCCTTATCCCTTAACTGTGTCTGCCTCTCAGTTTTTAAAATCAGGGAAAGGCATCAGTGACACTGCAGAGGACGTGCGGGCAGTGCCACTCGAGGGCCTGGGGACCTGCCCTGCAGGGACCTGCCAGGCCCAGCCCCAGACACACGTGGTGCCCAGACTGCTGTCATGCTCCCGTGTGCAGCCTGCTCTCCTCCCTGGTGGCCATCTGCCATGGAAAGCAGCGTTTGACACTGAAAAATGTCATCTTGTCATCACGTCATCCCTGCAAGGCGGGTTCAGGCATCCAGCCTAGGCACGGGTCACAGGGGCAAACATTGGGAGCATAAATTTGCTACTTACTCAGAGAAGAGAGGGGACTGTGCAGTTCAGAGCACCTAAATTTGAGGCCTGAAGCAGCACAACACACCAAGGGAGCAGTTTGCCTCTCTACACCTTGTTCTTTTCAACATCTGCAGTGTTTAAACTGGCTACTTTCAAAAACAAATGCTGGATTGAGAAGCTGACATTACATTATGGGCATTTAAGTTTGTAATCAGTGTTAGATAGTTGCATATTCTTTTCTGGGAAAAGAATACACAGATTAGTTTTCTTTGCATCATTACAAACACTTTAAGAATATTTTTTGCCCATGGCATTTATTTTCAACCACAGTTTTTATGGCCTTATTCTAAAAAAAACATAGTGCACTCTGGGAGGCATATGATGAGCACCCAAACCAACATTCAAGGCATTTAGAAATTAAAACTTATTTAAGAACCAGCACTTAGAGTATTATTGAGGTTCTGCTCTTATTTCATACTACTTCAGCATCATGCCTTGGCAAAAGAATCTAGTCAGTTCAGTAGAACCAGTATAATGATTCCAATATTAACAAAAATGAGCAACAGGGAATATGATTTAGAGGTAGTACCTGTCAATTTTGAAAGACCATCTTTTGGCTTATGTGCACTCCTGCTGTGTGTACGTGAGAAGGAGCTTCTTTCATGTATTTCCAGATCAGTTAGATCTCCCAATACAGCTACAAGATAATGAGCCCAAGTCTGCTCTGACTGCTGTCTCACAGACAGGACAGGATATCTCCCTGCGTGCTGTGGACTTGCTGGAGAATCCTCAGCTCTCAGGGGACAAACAGAAGAGCAGTCAGAGCAAACAGCTTTACCTACAGGCCTACAGCTAGGGCTGCAGTATATTAATGGTTGCCACGGAAAATACGAAACTGATTATCTGCCATGAAATGAGAGGGCTGATTCTCCCCAGCTGTACACACTCCTGGCACTGTAAAGAATCTGCCACTTGCCTTTGCTCTCTGATCACACAAGGAAAATCTGCCTTACCTCTCTCTTCATCCTCTTCTTCACAACCATGACTGAGATTGGGTATACACTCAAGGCAAAAAGGGACAAAGGGATTTATCACCTGGCTGACCTTGGCCATTCTGTCAGATACCAACAGGACTGCACAAACAGGAGAGTACTGTGCTCACTTCATCCATAAACAAATCACTTCTAGCAGCTACAATCCCACCAGTACTGCTGGCAGGTTTGTCCAGAGAAACTCCATTAAATATACTCCTGATGACACACAACAGACTAAGCCAATAGGGTTTATAAGAATGACTTAGATAATCTCCTCCTTTTAGTGGCTGTAATGGGAAATGTTCACTTCCTGGAACTATCCTTTAGTGTTCTACAGCAGAAATACAGGTTTTTGCAAAATTCTCCTCAGTTTTGCCATGGGATGCAGAATATTGTAACTACGTCAAATTTTTTGCCATCCGTGTCAAAATTTTAAGTCCTACAACATTTGTCACTTAGTACTTTTAATGACTATGTTAGCCAATATCTGGCATTTAGTCCAGTGTATATTGTACCACTGAGATTCCAGCACAGATTGCAGGTTACAGATATCACACAAATCACACCAATGACAAAACTTCATGTATATGAAGTTTTTTTAATTTGTCTTACTTATCTATTTTTAAAAGTTTTTGTCAACCAACCCTATTTCAACCCTCCCCTCCAATCTGCATAGATCCAAATCATGCTTTTAGTCAGAAGTTTGGAGATGCAGAGATCATTGCAAAACCCAACCATGTCGTGCTTTGCTTAAGAGGAGTGAGTGTTCCCCACTTAAAGGCAACTTTTGTTAGGCATACACTTCAAGTTTATCAGAGACAAGTAATAAATAGTCAAATATTAGACTCTGGTTTGCTTATAAGTGTTCATAAAGGATAGAGGAAGAAAAAGTAACAGTTTAATATAATTCTACCATTAGTTTTACGGATGCAAAGCTGAAGAAGCTCAGGCAAAGTAGCAGAGATCTCCAGATACAATGGCACAGCTGACAAGTGCATTTGGCTCAGTTGCTTACAAAGCTCAGCAGAGGCTCTCATCCTCATCCTCATTCAGTCACAGCAGCACAGCGAGCAGCACTTTGGAAAGAAGGGGATAACTCCTTAGTGGCACATCTGTTAGGTATAGATGGCATTCATCTGAGGAGCTTTGCCAATGGATGACATGCCAAGTCCTTTATGCTAAAAGGCTTGTGCTTGATGTTAATCATTCGCTCTCTGCCAGTTAACATGTTTATCCTTCTAGGAAATACTTTGATCTATACTGGCACTTGAAATATAGCAACCAATTTTACTAGACTGAAAATGAACAAACAAGATCTTGTGTGAATTGCCAAATGGCACAGCAAAATGCAGGATGCACGTTACAAAGGGTTGCTTAGCAACTAGAAAAGGCCATGCACTCCATTTCACTATTTTGGTTTGAAATAGAAAATAAATGGCCTTATAATTGTTTGAAATACACAGAGAGCTAGAGCATAATACTGCTCTGGAGAAATCTGTTTGTGAGGAGTGTGTGTCATGGGAGACAGAGAGACTCTGAACTCAGCATTCAATAGGTAAGTGAAGGAGAAACTGCCTTTCAAATATTTTGCCTTAAAATGTAAATGAAATGGTAGTTTAAGTTCAGTGCATGTATTCTGCTATTCAACCAGGATTTAAAACAATTGTTTATTTTTACCTTTCATCTTCAAATGTTAAGAGGGTTAGGTTTTTTTGCAAAGAACACTATTAGCTCATCCTCCATTTGCATGCAAGGAAGTGGAAGTTTAGAGCAGTTGGTACTTTACCCAAGCAAGTTGCCAAACTATGACTACATCACAGGCATCCTGAATCTAAGCAGTCTTAAAAAAACAAACCAACTTCTGAATAACATATCCTCCTTCCTCCCTCTCACACAGCTCCCCCCATGCTTGACATCTGGTCTTAAAAAACAGTTATAAATAATTGCCCAGCAATACTTCATCTTCATACAGGAAAAAGAGAGGTCTTTAAAAACTCCAAGCCTCCCATACTTTGAAGCAGCTATTGTCTTTATTTTCCAATACAAGAAACTGAGGCAGAGATTAAAGTGATTCTTGAAAATCACATGGGAAGCCTCTTGGGATTTGAGAGCAGAGTGTGGACACCTGACACTTATCTTAGTGGTACAGTCATCTCCTCTTCCACCAGTATTCTTTTTATACAGGGATGTAAAGCAGGTAGGAGCACCCCCTGATATTCCTTGGCCATTAAAATCCCCTTACAAGCACTGTCTGTGTGTTAGCTCCCAGTCCTGGTGCCGAAGGCAGCAGCCCAGTCCCTGCTGCAGCTGCAGGAACCTGCCTAACTCGGTGGGAGTGGAGCGGGCAGAGCCCCGGGGCCCAGACCTCAGTGGCAGCGTGGTACAGCAGGGTGAGCCGAGCACAAAGGGGCAGCCACTGTAAGGAGGTGTCAGCTCCTTAATCTATGTAACGTGTAAGCTGCAGCCAACAGCCCTCCGCACAATGCCCCGAGTGTCCGCTGGAAATGGCATTGCCCATAATTGCATTGTTTGCTTAGAAGGGACCCGAGATCCGGATCAAGTTCAACAAGATCTGTGTCATTCTAGTTAGTGCTGTTTTTCAAGCACACCCCTTCAGTGAACAGAAAGCCCTCTGAATCCATGACCAGACTTTCAGGGCCAGATAACTGACTGTTTCGGTTTCTTTCAAGTTGTATCGCAGTAGACACACACAGTATCCTGGATACTGGACAGATTTAAAAGTGGGAAGAAAAGGTTCCAGCACACTGGCTTTAAAAGAGAGAACAAAGTAAGTGAGGATCAGAGGGAGGAAGGCGATCGCTATGACACTAAGACAATTAATCACTGCCAGATGTTAAGGGTCACACAGCACTGCATGCTGGGAAGAGCAGCAGGGGTTCTTGGACAGGGAATAGAGGGAAAAAATAACCTGTCATGTCAGTGAACCAGTCAGGGGTTTAGGGTTCCTGTCGTTTAACTATTAGTGTGCTCTTAATAAAATGACAATGCATTGAAGAAGGGGAGGAAGATAGGGGAGTCGGCAGAAAAGAGGGAGTGACAGCTTAATAATCCCTGTCTGTCAAAAGCACTAAAAATACCATCCCAAATTCAATGTTCTTACTTTTGTAATGAACGCGCCAGGGTTCCTGTTTGATTAATAGAACACTTGTTGACTGACAAGGACAAATGTGCACATGGTCTGAACACAGCCCTGTGCATAAATAATTTAAATTGCACCATGGCCAGAGCTCAGCTTGCACTGGTGTTTCTGTGATAAACCCCTATGTTTCAGCAGTTCATAGCTTGGCCCTGAAAGAGAAGCTCAGTAATCTTGAGCCCAAAGTTGGACTGAGAAGGCTTCTTGGTTTCTTTGAAGCACGAGCAAGAAAACAATACCCTCTGGAAATCACAAACCTTTGTTGGTGTAATGGTGGTGCTGTCTCTATTGGCCCCAGTTGTAAGTCTCCTACGTTACAGCAAAAAGAAGGTGGCTTTACAATGAAGGATGCAAACAAATTTGTGTTCATGCTTATTGCCACTTATCCCCATTAACAGCAATGTTAATGACAGCACAATATACTCACCACAAAAATGGGGGAATGCTTGCTTGGAACTTCAGGAGTAAATTTCAAAGGGAAGAGTTTAGACTGTTTTTTTAAATGGACACTTGCAAATATTTTGTGCATGGCCTTGGGACATGAACTTCATTTAGTTAAACTGTTATCTTATAATACCCCTTTCCACAAAAATAATCTGCTTTTACCTCAAAAAACAATTTTTTCCACCAAAACCGGTACATCTTTCTGTTCTTAAAGCAATGCTTAAGAGCTTGTATATTTATGATGTAATTATTTCTCACCCCTGGGGCCCACACACAAACCGGTGTAGGAATGGTAGGAACATGTAGGACACTTGTAGATATACAGAATATCTCAGGTAAGACCAAACTTCAAAATAGCCCTCTTCAGTATTAGATAATATTAAGAACTACATTATAGTCCTCAAAATGTTACCATTTTTGACTTAGTAAGTCTCCTTCAATCATTGTAAGAAGTCATTGTTCATTTGTTTCCTTGACATGCTAGTTGGAGCTTCAAATTCTTCCTACAAATCTCCATAGATCAGGCAAGGCTTTATAGTAACCTCTATGTTGCAGTAAAATTGTACAAAAGAAAGGAGTGCATAGTAGCAACTTTTGCAATTTGTTGAAATGACACAGTCAAGACTTATGATTCCTCTTCCTAGAATTGCCAGCAAAGTACATCAGGCAAAATTTGGCTTGTGCTTCACTTGCCCCCTTTGTAAAACTGTACTGAGCCTTCCCTAGCCTTGTTAACCACATGTCCATTATTAATGGACATCACAGTACTGCACTTTATGCAATGTTTCAGGAGAAAGGAGAGACAACAGAGAACTTGAGTAACCAGCAGCTCCCAACACATGACTCCAGCAGGCACATCCCTCCTTAGAAACCTGCAAAGCTGCACTCTGCAGAAGGCAAACATGGTTTTACATGCCCCTCTGCACAGCAGGGCTGTCTCGCTGAGTAACCCCGCTGAAGCTAATGGAAGAGTTTGAGTGATGCCACACATTACGAGGTAACTTATAACAGCACTTCAGAGCATTAATGTCTCCTTTATATCTGCATGGATAGATCACAGCAGACAGAGCAGCTCTGCTGCACAGCACAGAAACAACCCCAGGAACTTGCTGCTTAAGCTCTCCACCCCTCAGTTTAGTTTCCTCTTACCCTTTCTTGTTGCAGTTTGCTGGGGTCAGAAACACAGCAGATGGTTGCTGCTACTTTGTAAGGCTTCTTTTTCCTGGTGGCCCATGATGCTGTGTCACTGCAAGGGTGCTCCAAGGTGCAACGGGGGTTGAGATGCTTTGAGAGATGAAGAAGCCACCTGAGGCACTGATGCAGTGTCTGAATAAAAATAAATGAGCAGAACTGGTTACACAACCATAAGGCCCTTTCTTGCAGTATCTTCAACAAGTAGTTTTACCTTGTGGAACTGTTTTTCAAAAAGCTAAAAAAGGTAAAAGTAAAATAAACATTGTATAAATCCCAGACAGCTTTTGGGTATTTAATTTACCTCAAGAATTTCCAGTTTATAAGGAAAGAACAACTGAAGGTGACTAGATGGACAATACAGCACCTTGCCACAGCTGTATGCAACCCAGTCCTGGTGTTCCATAAGCTTGGGCTGTATTAGCCACTTCATTATCCTGAGACATCTGACAAATGTACTTTTGTCTCCATGTTTTTATGGATGTAACAGCTTGAACAAGATTAAAAGTAAAATTTGCACCTTATAGAGATACACATAATAGTCTGCATAATTGCACATGGGTCATTTTAGGAGGGCATTCTCATACATGAAACTTCCTTTGCTCCACAGCACTTCCACACTTGAGTCTGTTTCATACTTTAGATTGTTCCCCAAATGGCATGCCATGAGATACTGCTAAACATTCTCCTGGATCAGTCATACAATTACACATGTTTGTTCCACATGTGCCTACCAAAAATATCCAGAGCCTCCATATAGCTTCCTTTTATAAGTATATAGCAAGGAATAGACTGTTTTATTCCTCTCCAAAACTTTAGTCCCAGTAGACAAAAAAAAGTTATAGTGCATGTGAAAAGCATGGGCAACAGAAAAAGCACAAAAGCTTTTTTGCTGTTTAACTTTTGTCATTTAAGCGTTCAAACAAATAAAAACAGACTGGCGAGCAGCCAGTTTGAACTGTAGTTAAATAAATTTGTATTACACTTATTCACTTTGGAAAACCCAAAAATAATTGATCAAAAGCAAAAAAGCTCTCAGAATCTATTTTTAATTTAAAGCTTATATATTAACAATCTACAACAAGCTACTTGTTCTGCTGTTCTAGGCACAACAAGTCATCATTTTAATTTGTGGCAATAAATAAGCTTATTTTTTTCTAAATGTGGGAAAAGTTTAAAAACTGATGTGAACAAAGCATACATCTTCTCTTCCAAAAGCAGTGATGCACATTTTAATTTTTGTTTGAAAGTATACAAATAGGCAAATATAATTTTACCTACAGAGCTACTAATTGTCAACTCTGCCTACATATTTGCAGGCTATATTCTCAAAACAGTATCATAAGAATGATTATTCAGCTAGCAAACACACAGGTGAGCTGTTATTGTAAGGACATTTCATTAACCCAGTGGGGTCTTGGTCTGGATGAAATGGCTTTGTTTGTGTATTGTGGTAGAACATGCGCCTAAATTATCAATTATATTTAACCTCCAGCCTAAACTAGAGTAATGTGGCTGACAGGAGGAGAGCTGACTTTTAAACCCAGCCAGACAGAGTGTTTTCTGACAGAGTTCCAAGGGAACAACACACATGCAGACAATTAGGCAGGTTTTCGAGCTGGCCAAAGCTAGAGAAGAGCTGGGAACGCGTTCCTCAGTGTTTCTCATTAGAGACGACTGACCAGGGGATGCTGCTGCAGAATGGCTGGTTCTGGGCTGCCCTTTCATCTCTGGGCCGGTGCATGATGCACCCCACATCCTGTGGGGTGGAATTGTTTTTCCCAGGGTGTGATTCCAGGGCAGGGGAGGTGGCAGCCGCTGCAGCCGGGGCTGGGCGCAGCTCCCGGTGCTGCTCCTGCGGCTGATGCTCACCTTGCTTCACCTCCTCTGCACACAAAGCAGGTTACAGCACTCGGGAATCCCGGCCAGGGGAGATTTCTAAATTCCCTGACAAGAAATGTAGGCTTGCTCCCCTCACAAAAAGAAAAATAATCTAAACCCCAACCCAATCTGATAACACTGCTTCAATTCTGTTGTTTCTCCTCAATCTCTTCAAGCACACCTACATCTGCACCTCCCTGAACACTGGAAGGGATTCACATTTGAGCACAGTTTACTTCAGCAGTTTGCATGGAATAATTGATATCCTGATACCTTTCCAAATGCTTTAACAGAGTCCAATGTGTGTTAGTTCATGCATGTTCTCAAACATCTGTGTGGCAGTCAGATAAAACCCAGACATATTGATGAGATGGTCCAAAAGGAAGCATTAAATGCACAAATACCGTGGGCCTACCATGACCTGATATGGGTTGATTTCTTCATACTTTTCACATACTCCATTGAATTTTGCTGTTAAGCCAGGATTTCTCAGTCATGGAAGCAAACCCAACTCCTACATCCAATTTCCCTACAGTTTTTCTAAACCACAAACTAGTACAATTTATAGAGGAGAGTATCTGGTATGACACATTTTCTCAAAGGGATTATTCACTTCAGAATCCATCACTCTGATGACATCTTTTTTAACCTCTGTGTTTTAAACATTTTGCTACAAGTATGTCTATTCACATGAATTAGTACAGCCTGTATTAGTCAGTAGTAGACCACCACATGTGGTTTTGTGCAGAGAAAGCACCTCAGATCTCATGTAAAGAGTATGCAAAGTTTGAATCTGTTTTTCATATGTGCAAATTATTCCAGCAACAATTTTCTCCTTTTTACAGTAAACTTTGGCCTCTCAAAGATGCACTCTGTAAGCACCTTTGCACATGATGCTGAAGTAGAAAAATAAGTGAGATTCTTACTTTCCTTTTGCTCCTGTTTAATCTGATGACCCTCCTGTACGTAGTGGTCCCAGAGAAACCCCAAACTATCTTTTATTGTTCTCCATGGCCACATTTTACTTCTCAAATATTTACTGCTCAGCTACACCTAATTGCCTTCAGTGTTGCCTCTTGGAGAAGGAATGAGTAGCAGCCTCTTCAGATTGCTCTTCCCAATGCTGCTACATGAATGATATAGTTACAACTCTCCCAGTACTTCTTTTCTTACAGTTAAAACATCTGGAGCCCGTTACTAACACGAGAATCACAAAAGGAGGAAAGTTTCTACCCTTTGTGGTTTCTGGGAAAAGTCACTCAAACATACCCTACAAGCCCACAAACCAGAAAATAAAGTTGTAATTTTATTTATTTAAAGTATCATTAATTTTCAGTGCTCAGGGATGACAATAGCATTTGGCTGATCCTCTCATCTCAGTGTGGCCCTGATGCCCTGGCTCCCATAAAGGACAGAGAAGGGGGTGTTTGGTCAGGGGAGCAGCACCTTCCTGTGCCAGGGAGGATGCTCAGAGCAGGGACACTGCTGAGCAGCTTGTGCCCATGCTGGGGCAGGAAAAAGCAGTGCCACCCTGCCCATGAGCAAGTGTGGCTTGAGGCTTGTATTTATTTCCCACTGTAATATACCTGTTCTTATTCTCTAAGGCGCTCGCCCAAGTGCTTGCATGTGCAATAATTAACAAATAAAATAGTGGTGCAAAAGCAAAATTTATGCTGCTGTCCAAGATTCACATGGCTTTGGAATTTGCTCAGAGACAAATTATGTTTTTATAGCACATGAAATTTTCCAAGTAGCACACAACTACTTGTTTGTGAATCAATTTTACATTTTAAAGATATGTCTAGATTTACAATTTGGAGTTAAAGAGTTCTAAAAAGATGTGTTAGAGAAAACTTTTAAGAGACTACAAGCCATTTTGGTTTATGTGCAAGAATATACCTGATTGAAGAGGAGCTCTAGGAAAGCTTCAGAAACCTTTAATGTGAAGCCCTTGTCTTTCCCATTTTTGAAATCTTACTCACCTGAGTAAAATAGCTGCCAACTGATCCTTTCAATCTGACAGGCTGTAACTTTCTGAGCCTGCCTTGGTCACAGAGGGCTATGAAAAGCTGCCTTACATTGTCCTTCCTCTCTTTTCCCTCTGTTTCTCAACTTTTTCATCTTTTTTGTGAATTTAGAGAGCTTCCCACTTCTAAACTCTCAAGCTTTCAAAGTGTGACACATGAGTTTAACACACCTTGTTAACTTAATATTTCACAGAAAAGACTTTCCTTTGGAAATATTCTAGGTCAGCCTTTCCACTACTATGAGAAGTAATTTTTCTAAGGTCTTCATACATACAAGTACCAAGTATCCTCAAATTGTGAGATCAGAATTAGACCCTTCATGGTTTCCCACTGGAAGCTGATAAAAAAAAATCAGAGGAGTGATTTTGGTCCACTGTGATCAATGAGAGTTGCGAAGTGTCACAAAGGAGAAAATATTCCTAAAACAGAGATGGAAATAGAGAAGGAAAAGCATGAAAGGGCTTCCAGTCATGCAGTGGATGTTGCTCCCTTGTGAGCACACTCTGACATTTTCTTCTTAACAATGAACAAAAGCTATTTTCTCTACGGAGGAAGAGAGGAAAAGGCTCAAGCTAAACTTGGGTCAGGACTGGTTAGCATGGAGCTCCTGTGTCATTGGTTAGAGGATTAAAGTCCAGTTAAAAGTCCCTCCTGCCTGTCCCCAGCCTTTGCTCTCCCTTTGAAGCCCATCTTGTCCCTCCAGAATGTTGCTTGCTGGGTGTCAGTCTTCTATAAATTTCCCTATCCAGTCCAGCTTTTATCCACACATCCCTATAGCTGTGCTGCTTTTCCTTTCCAAACTTCCAGTTATAAACTGTCCCCCCCTAAAACTGGACCAATTAGGAAGGAACAGATGAGAATTTAATTTATAAACATTTTCTCCAGCAGTAAATTATCTACCTTTATCTGAATGGATCTTGGTTCCTGCCACATTTGATGCACTAGTAGCACCTCTGCATCACACAACTTTCATATATTTGGTACTTTGGGGGAGAGGTTTTTTTATTATTTTATTTTTTTCATTAAGTTCATCCTTTCAGACCTAGAGGTTGAAAAGAATTAAGGAAGCACATAGCTTTTTCCAGCAGAATTAAGATGCAGAGATTTCAAAGACCTGAACTACGCTCACTGTTTCCTAGTGCTTCCAGCCAAGAGAAACAATACCAGGCCATTACTGATGCAGTCTGGGGTGGGAGAGCACAGAAATATCCCCTGGGCCAGAGTTTTGGGCTGTGCATCCCCACCCAGGGCAGCCAGGCAGTCACACCTCCTGACAGAGGAGCCTTGCTGCAGGCACTGCACAACTGCACACACCTTTGTAAAGGTGTCCTGGTGGCATCTGGTAGCATAAAAGCTTTTTATAAAATGTACTTACTTGTATATAAAAAAAAAAAAAAATCCGAAAAGCTGCAAAACTTTGAAAATAATTAACAAAATATTAAAGTTGAACAAATATTTAGAAATAATTGAATCAAATGTTTATATTAATTTTTTTTTTTTAGTCTCAAAGCTGAGATATATTTATCCTTCAGTGAGCTTTAACAAATAATGGAACAGTATAGCCACAGGTAAAGGTAATACAGCCAGAATTTACAAAAGTGAAAGTTAAGCACAGATTAATACTAAGATGCAGACTTTGCTGGCTTGATGACTGAACAATATTATTTCAGGAATGTTGTATCACAGAGCTCTCACTTCTTGTGTTGTTTTTATGCTTGACATGTATAAGGACAGAAAAACTCAGTTGTAAACTGGAGAGAAAGCCAGAGCTTTCAAAACTAGAACAATCCGAAGATGTTCAGGATAAGATTTTAAAATAAACAACAGAAAAAGCAGTTTTTCCAGAAGAATGCTTCCTCCCCCTCTTCCCTGTCCCACTCTCCTCTGTCTCCAGCAGAGCCAGCACCAGATGTTTCAGAAACCACACACTGGGCAGATACACAGGATCATCTGTCCCTTCTTCCATAAAGGTCTCATCCAAAGGGAAAAATTTAGACAACCTAGTTCAAAGAGCACACCAGTAGCAGCGAGTAGCAAGCCTTCCATTTTAAATAGCTCTTATCTTTGAAAATAGAGATTTTAATGGAATATTTTGTAAATTTTAAACCCAGAAAATTGGATCACAACAGTCAAATAGTCTACAGGATATCTTTGTGATAAACACATTAATCTAAACCAGTTCATGAGTATGTAATCTACAAATATGACTAATAAAGACTATTTTCTCAGAATAAAAAAAAAAAAAAAAAAAAAAAAACCAAACCACAAGCACCACCACAAAATAAAGTCCTGCCAGAGAAGTAACATTTTATAGATTTAAGAAAAAAAAGAAACATTTTTACACCAAAATAGAAGGGTTTCATCCTAATCCAGGAACTGCTTTTCCTATATGCAAATGTTTTTAAAAATGCAAATTTAATTTTCTCAAATATATGTAATGGTAAATATAAATTCCAAAAATAAAATATTCAGGATTAATAGCAACACTTAACAGAATGGATTTAGACATTGAAATAAAGAATCATTGAAATCATTGAATAATTAAAAATGGGTTTGTTCCAAAATAAGATAAATGTGTTGGTTAAAGAGATATTTCCTTCTATGTGTAAATGTAACAGGCAACACTTTTTTCTCTGACTTTGACTGCTCTTTTACTTCTAAAAGCAGCAACTGTAAAAGATTCCTGGTGACAAATGCTAGGGTTACAAGCAAGGCTGGGGAGCAGAGGAGAGCAGTGCCCAGGATAGCACTGAGGAGGGGCTGGGGTAGCTCTGGGGGTTTGCAGCCCCTACATCCCCTCCATGACTGCAGAGTGTAAAACACCTCTTGGGTTGCTTTAAAGCATGCAGACAGCCAGTCCTGCCCTGCCTGGCCCACGATCAAAGGACTGGAAAGGTGGCTCTGTGCCACTGCTCCCCCTGGCTCTGCTCAGCTTCACCAAGGCCAAACTCAGCACAGCTGAGAATCCATCCCAGCACGTTAATCATGGCTTGGGTGGAATTGCTGTCATGCTCAAGTTTTCATTTCCTCCACCTTTTAAAGCCTGATTTGTGCAAAGGAAGACAAGATTTCAATTTTGCAATGAAGCACCTCAGATTGGAAATGTCCTTCAGCTAGCAATCCAAGAAAGCAAGTGAAATTTGTGGAAGTCAAGTATTTATTACATAGAAAATATTCACCACTGGAATTATTTCAGATATCACTTGACAGTGATGTAAACACCGCACTGTGAAAGACAAACTCCTAATCAAGCTGCTAAAAGCATTTTCATATTAAGAAAAATGTACTGCAGTTAATACCAAATTTGATTTGCCAGAAGTGCAGGAAATTGAGTTAGGTGCTCACTCTGTCTGGTGCCAGTGGGGCTTCTGGCAGTACAGCCTGGCACCAGAGCCTTGGGGGTTTCTTTGTCCTCTTTTTTGCCTTCACATGAGGGACAAAGGAAAAAAAGAAATTACGGTCATTTTAATGTGGTGAGACAAAGTCACAAGAAGAATTGTACATTTGCAATGATCAGGTGTAGATATGGTATTAGCCACATTTCTTACACAGAATCAAATGCATTTCACCACAGTAGAGATATAATTCAAGCCTTTACTGCAGTCCAGCTGCAGTATCAAGAGAATTATAAGTCCTTTTTTATTAATTATATGTAAATGGCATACAGAGTATACACCACAGCTCTGGTGCTATCAGAGCCACAACTCCATGTATTCTAGAAAACTCAAGACTCACTGGAAACAGATGCATATTTACAACATTTATAATTGATACCAACATAGCATTATTTCATTCCAGAAGTTGTTCCTAGGGGTTAGTCAGGGGCCACTGTCTCCCATGCACAGGCTGGATTGAGATTGCTATACACGCTGGGAGGTGAGGGACAAAAATGCATATGAGGTCACAAAGACCAGGGAGACAAATGAAAACTCCCTGTACAATGATAAAATATTTCTAACTAGACAAAGTTTGGCGATTATGGAAATATATTCTTTCCTAATACTTTTTCTCCTTAAAATCGTAGCCATCTTTAAAAGCCAGGTGACAGCTCTCACAAGAGAAATTTTTCTTCTCTCCTGTGATTTGATTTAGATCTCCTTTCCAGTGACAGACTGCCAGGTTGTGTAAAGCCCAGAGATCTCTACAGCAGGCAGTCCACTAATGACTCAGAATTTCTGTAAGATACACAGCGAGGTATGTACAGAGAGCAAGGAGAGAGAGAATAGAAGAAGAAAGAATTAAGCATCCATCTCATTCACTCATCAGACAGGGCCCCCAAGCCCCCAGGCTCCAGCTCTGCTGGGGCAATGGGAGGCAGAATGATTGCTGCTGGGCTCCAGGCACCCCCAGCTGGTCAGTGCAGATGTTCTACTGCCGCTCCATCGGTAAGTCACTATAAACTGCAGCTGTTAAAAAAGTACAACATATGGAAATGTAACAGTGTTTTCAGTGCTTTGTTTGAACGGCTTATATTTTTTTTGTCTGCAAAGTTTGAAAACTTTTCTTTTTAATAGGATGTTTCTTTTTTTCTCTCCTTTTTTTCAATATCAGTTGCAAAACTGCCGAAGTCATAGTCACATGTCAAAACCCTGACACCTACTTTTAATGATTTCCATTTCCATTCCAACCGTCTCATCCACTTAACTTCCTCATTGCTTGGCTACTGCTCCAGCACTCACATCTACATTTTATCAGGGTTCCGTGGCTTTCAATGGAATAACTCCACGGTCACTCACATACTGTAATGCAACCACTATCCCCATTATGTTAACTGGACTTTACTCCTTCAGCAGCAGTCAAAACAAAGAGGCAATTAAATTTTGTTTATTTTGGATTATAGTTTTCTACTTCAAAATAATTTACCTTAGTTCAAATCACATAAAGAACTTCAAAATAAAATAGTCCAGTTAATGTATCTTTGCTTTAGCAAAGAGTAAGGAACTCTCCCAGTGTGGGCATTTTAAGAAAAATACTTTCATGACATTCAGCTGAGTAGAACAGTCATAATTAATTTAAGTCAACTGTACCAAAGCAATGTTACTACTTCATAGGGGATGTTTGCTATGGAGGATGAGTTCAATAACTCAACAGTCCTAACAGAGCTTGACCTGCATTTAGCCTGCACTAAACACAGCCAAAATAATGAAGTCTCATCCTGCAGTTCTCACAATATCTAAGCACTTCTGAGGAAAGAGCTTCCCATTCTACAGAGTTAGCAAAATACGAACTACTAATTGATATCTTGTATTCATGATTATATTTAATAATAGTTGTTGGCATCTAGGATACTTAACCCAGACTTGCATCCTGCTGCAGTGCTTTAGGAACACCTTGGATCAGGCAGCTCTGCCTTGTGTGACTTGGTTTACAAACCAGGCAGACACGGGCAAACAAAATTAGATCCCAAGTTCACACAGCTGAAACACAGAGCTCAGGCAGGGAAAGTGACCACCACAATGGAATAGGACAAAAAAGATTTCCTGTACTTTTACCCACTCTTGGGAATAAGTGTAACTTCAGGCCTCAAACCCAAGGAATCACTTCAGGGATTTTAATGATGATGGCAATTGCTTGCTCCTTTTAAAGTAGGTAAACACAAAATTTATTTTCTTTGCTACAAAAAAGGACAGCTTTCAGCTCTCTTTGAAGTAGGAATAGGAAAAGTAGATTTAAAAAATGCGTTTGTTTTGTTAAAAGATGTATGAACTTTTGGGCCAAAGTATCTTTCAGGTCATTAGGACTGTGTGACTTTTCTGGAGAAAAGTCTTTTTTTCTGACGTTGCACACAAAGCGTAGCTTTGGTCAATGTGATTCAGAATAAGGAAAGACACTGCACTTCTTTGAGGGAAAGATGACATTACCATTGAACTCTTGTTACATATATAGATACAGCCAAGAACAAAGGGTATGCAAAACCAGAATCAAAGCAATTGTTTCTTATGAGTTTTAACATCCAGACTAGGGAGCTAGCAAACAAGTTAATTCCTTAGTCATAAGAGCAGATCGCGGACTGAAGAGCTGAAAGGACTAACTTTTTTCTTGAAAATATAATTAAATCAACCTTACTATGTGGAAACTGAGTGCTGTAACCATATTCCACTAGGAAGATAAATCCTCACAGCATTCAGAAAAAGAGGTTTATGTGCTTTGAAATACTTGGAAATATGGCCACAGGACATCAGAAACATCGAACAGGTTAGATAGGTGCTGAAGAGAGCCAGGGGATGTACAGAAGAGCCATATTATCTTGCACATGAATGTCATGATCTCACAATTTCAGAAATAATTCTAACACAAAAAGTGTATGTAGGTATGTGTACACAGGAGACTGTGAAATTCTGGAAGGTTGTGGAAGCCTTCATCAGCTTGGGCTAGTCTCAGAGGTCATCCAAGAGAGACAAAAGTAGTTTATAAAAAACCTCAGCTAGAGTAAAGAGCCCAAAGTTCCCATCACCAAGAGAGAGAGAACATTTCTAATGTAAACAAGACACTTCTGAAAGTATCTCAAAGGGGTGACAGATGGGCAAACATGGTGGAGCCTAAAGAGCAAGGAGGAGACACCAGTGACACCAGCTGAAGACAGAAGAAAGAAAAGATCTCAAATCCTTGATATATTTTTGTGGCTCTGCCTTCCTTTTCACAAAAAGACACTTTGTCCCAGTGAGATGTTTAAATAATTCTTTCAGAAATTCCACCTGGTCCTAAGGAGTTTGCTCCCTTGAAAACCCTCAAAGGCTGGCTATTTTTAATTTTCCTTCAGCTATTTCCATTTTTATCATTTTTATCTGCCTTCCGGACAGGAACATGTACTTGGCACAATTTATCAGTTCTCACAACCTCTGAGTCTTGGAGCCACCTTGTCTTCTGCTCTGGGCAGATTTACCAAGGGACACAGAAAACCCACCAGCAGAGGATGGATGGTAGGAGAAACTCCAGTGAAATAACTCAAGCTAACTCAAAGATCTACCATGCATTGAACCCCTGCAGGAAATATTGTTGTCACATGGTCCCTGAGGTCCAGTGATAATAAAGAATGTGTAAGAGAACTTTTATAAATGTTATAATACCTTAACTTTTTTTTTTTCCTTGCCTTGGGAGACATGGCTAAAGAAAGACAGGAAAGAGAACAGCTCCTAACTGGAAGCTGCTGCTGGATCCTGTTTGCCCGTTGTTTGTTATGGAGATGGGGACTGGGGCATCATACTGGCCATGGAAATCATCCAAGTAGATCCAAAGAAGGGTGGAGGTAGTAAAGAATACAGAATTAACTAATGGGGGGGGGGGGGGTTGCCTCCATTTAAATATTCCACATGCCACAGAATGACATGGTTACTTTTACAGTTATTCTAAGATGACAAGTTTTCCATTTTCTGAACCTGATTTCTTTTTACTCATTCAACTTCATGTTGGTTTTTAACCATGCACTGTTTGTGAGCTTCTACAGCCATCACATCCACAGGAAAAATTAGAAAGGTCCTCCTAGTATCTGATCTGTGTATTGAGAAGAAAACAAAGTTTATAGCAGGGCTGTTCTGGAGTAGATTTTCAAAAGAACAAATTTTGTTTTAGCACATTTTTAGGTGAGACTGGGTTTGAAAAAGGGACTTCCATCAAGAATTTCAAGGAGAATAAAAGCTAATAAATTGGCTGACAAACAAATGTTTGAGTTTAAACTTGGTAACTTTTCATTTTTCAGAGAACTGTACTAAGGGTCAGATGCAGATGAATATAATATGGGATTCATTTAAAAAATCACATCTATTTAATATATAGAATAATAAAAAAGACAAGTCACATCTTTACCTCTCCAACAGCGTAAATAACCTTCACACACTCCTTTTTTCAGAGGCTGACAGAAAGTCACCATATGGGTCATAATGGAAACAGTATCCTCCACCTCTTTGTACCTGAGCAAATGACCCCCTTTCAAGATGAATTTTCCAGAAAGCAGGTAATTGAATTACTTGAGTGCTGATCCACTTCAAAGGTTGTTCTTTATAGGAAGTATAATCAGATTCTGATGCTTTGATCAAGGGAATCTATGAACCTGTTACTCGATCACAAACTCTACTATTTGCCATGAAGAGATAACTAATCAATTACAGAAATACATCTGCTCTGAGTAATGTTATTGATGACTTGACAGAAGGAATGTATAATTCAAAGAGTGAACCCTTGGGAAAGCTGGCAGTGACTGTGGACCAAGGAATCCAAATGAGACAGAGGGTGGCCAGCCTAGAGGTAAGCTGCTAAAGATTAATTGGGAGTATCTCCTCTGGCTTCATCTGAAATGGAAGAAAGCAGTGAAAGGAAGGGTCTGCTGCTCAAAGCTGGTTAGAAATGTGGTCTGTCAGATCCTGCCACCTTCCCCTTCTCTGAGCAAGCCTGCTCAGCTTCACAGCAGATTTCTCCAGCCATACCTGGCTAAGGAAGTACTGGTTCTCCTCCAGAGAAGTCTATCAAGGGCAGGGTTCATTCACCTGTCTTGTATGCCACACACAAACCTGTGTGAGAAATTAAAACTAGTCTGTATTATTAAAAACACAATATAATAGTTCATGACTAATTGTACTGGATTGTGGTCATAGCAAAATTCAACTGTAATAATTACTCTCATGTGCTAAAGACTCTCACTATTGTACTGTGTGAGCAGCTCAGAGCATCTTTACAATTCAGACATACAGGAAATACATGTCATTAACTAAATCTGAGTAATTAAAAACATCCTTGTTGAATAGAGCGCCTTACAACTCTTGACTGAGTTACACCCAGACCCACAGGTGCCCTCCTCCTGTTCATGAGCAATGGGTTTCACCAGAAAAAAACCCACATATTTCCAAGCACAAAAGCCCCCACTGCCACAACCTTAAAGTACTCTTCAAATTATAGAATCAGCTTGAGGTTAACACAGGAAAGAATCTGAGGGGAATGTCTGGAGAGTTTAAGAGTACCAAAACAAAGCACTGCAAACAAAGTCATCTTTGTGATCTTATCTACCTTAAGTAATTCAAAGATCAAAATATTTGTTAATTAAAAATTTAATTCTTTCCTATACCCATTTACAATGAAAGCAGTTTGGTTTCTTTTTTTTTTCTTTTTCACTAAACTCAGCTGAATTTGGTCAAACTTTAAGATTATATTTCATTGCTCTGCTTTTGCTCTGTGCTTCAATGGCCAGCCACCAGCTCACTTTATGCACTGCAAGCAGGACAAGAGCTGACTGGGAGGAGATGAAGGTAGCCCTTAGAAAACCTCCTCCCATTTTGGCCTTGAATTCTAAGCATTCACAGAAGACAGAAGAATAAAGTGTCTGAGGTCTGGACAAACTTTTGCTGAATCACTCAGGTGAGCAACTCAACCAAATCTGAGAACTTCCTGCTGTGAAGGCAGCAAATCTTTAGTGGAGGGTAACCCTGACAAGGTGTGGGGACAGCAGCTGAAATTCAGTGGCAGTAATGACTGTCCACAGGCTTTTAAGCATCCAGGCATCCATGTGCACCTCTTACTCTTTCTCACATTTTACATCTATGTGAAGCTGTTTATTTTATTATCTTTTCTTTCAAGGATGAAGGAAACATGTAGTCCATGCACAGAATTAACAAAATTAAGAAAAGGGAGAGGAAGCACAAGTCACTTGAATTCAGTTTTTATGCAGCATGCCAAAATAGGGTGAAGATAAAAGTGATAGCAGTGCACTGAGTGAATTGTAGGGTTTGTTTTTATCTTTCTTATTGAACAGATTCCTGCAGTTTACTTTTTTGAGCATCTTACAGCATCTTTGGCTTAACCAACAAAGAAATTCCTTCTGCACACAGCATGCGGTCAAATGAAGATTCTGTTCAAAGTGACATGAAATCAGAAATATTGGCTATATAACAGGTATTGTCTTTTTCTATACCTCTGTTCTTCATTGTCAGTAGTCTCCATAACTGAAGAGACACACTCACAAAGAAGTAAGAAATGTTCAAAGTGGGCAACAGATGCTTTATTAGAAGGCAAACCTTTCTCTTTTCTCTATTCATTTTATCCTAACACCAGCAGGTTTCCAAGGGGGAGAAAAAGCAGCTTTGAACTTTTTTTTCTTTCCAACTGCTGTATTTTTTAAAAAAGGTCCTAATTTCAAATGCTTTAGTGAAGTCTGACTTAGTGCTCTTATGCTACAAAACATTTAATGCTTTCATAGTAGGATCACTATGAGTTCCCTTTTATAGTTGCATTCTTTTCTGATTATTAATTGGACAGACAAGTCCCAGTTATTGGTACTTCAGAATTCTGCTCCTCCAGGACCCAAACAATGCTCATCTTGGGTGGTAGGGAGCTATTGGGGACCTTTGACCCAAATAGCCTGGGAACAGTTCACGGATTCATTCCAGTGTCCTATATGAAAACTGTTTTTACCTCCACATGCATACAGAACTTGTGATGTTACCACCTTAAAAGGACTTGCTACACTAGTGAGGAGTCAGGCCAACCTCTTAATTGAAGTCACTTGGAGTTTTGTTCATTCACTGAATACCAAAAGGAACCCAAAGGAAAGCAGCAGCCAGACCCAAAGCAGGGGTAAACCAGGCTCATTGCACAGAGACCCCTCTGCATCCTGCCCCAGAGGTCCAAAGGCCAGTATCCCGTGGCCAACAAAGCTCATCCCTGGAGTTCTGCCTCACATCCCCATCTCATCACACTGTTCTCAAACCTGGAGCTGTTCACTGCAGCTAGAGCATGGAAAAACAGCAGGAGCAGCACATTCGTATATTCCATGTCAATGAACGGCGATGAATAGGCACAAATAGGGTCTAATGCCTATTTAGGAGACTGTGTAGGAGCCGTGGGGGCTGGGGACATCAGCACTGGGGACATTCTCTCCATGGCAGCACTTTAGCTGCCACTAAACACAAAGGTTTTGTTTACACCAGCAAGAGTATCAAAGTAACAGTGGACTAACCAGGATATGAAAAGAGGTGAGATGTTAGTGAAAGACTAAGCAGTCAGCAGGGAGAGTTATTAGACTGTAATTTCATGAAGCACATCACGTTTGATGTCACTCTAAAACTGCATTGTAAATGAATATTTTATTTAGTTAATAGTCAAATTATATATTCTATTCAATTGCTGATCAGCAATTCAACTTCAGATATTGATCTCCATCTGAATAGCTTAACACGTTCAAGAACACCACAACAGGATGTTCCTGGGCTCTGGTTCTAAGATTAATGGACTCTACAGGGAACCAGAAGCAAGGAGAAACCAGTCTGGGAAACCAGAGAGCTGCTGATCTTCCAGGGGGATTCAGTGATTCTGAAGTCTGGCTTCCATCTTATTTTAGCTCCTAGCCTGTACCTCAAAGGGTAATGATCTGTTCAAATGCTCTTGGGCATCCCTCCTTTTCATTCCTTCGTTTCTTTTTTTCAGAGAAATGGACAAAGCAACTCTTGGTGATTTTTTTAATGTGTTGCAGGTAAGAACACAGTTAGAGATCAGCCTTTCCTACAGTGATACTTAACATTCTCTCACTTCCAAAAGCACAACTAGTCAGAAGTTTTAATTACAAACTTCAGTTTCAACTACCAACTTCTGCTCACAGAACAACTAATTAGCAGTGGTACCTTCTAGAAATCTGCACAAGGGTTATGTGCAGCAAATCTGTGATTCTTTGTAAAATAATCACCTGAGGAGGTGCATGAAAGAAAGAAAATTATTTATAGAATGGGACCATGCATTTTGCTACTGAAAAAATATATGTATTGAAAGGTATCCTTCTAAAGAAAGCAAATGAACTTATAAAATTAAAGTGAGGAAAGCAGGGTTACATGAGGAAAACAATAATGGGAAGAAGGTCAAGAAAGATTCAGAGACTACATTACCAAAGAATAAAGCTATTGTGTAGATGAACTGGATTAAATTAACCTCCAACACTAGGGCTCATTCAGAATAGAAAGTAAAAAGTAATAATTTTAAAAGGGTGGAAGTGACCTAAGAGTGCAGAAATTGCAGACATTACTCTGTAAAATAGGATATTGTGGCTTGTATCTAAATATGTGAACACAATCCAAGGTTCTGCTGAACACTGAGCTTTGACCCTGCTTGCATGGCCAGGGTTTGCTCAAGAGGGAGCACAAGGCAGATGTCAGAGGAGGAGGCTGTTGCAGTCTCAATCATTCTGAACATTAAGTCCTGTGTGCTTTCTAGTCCCCTCATCTCTACATTTCTACTGAAGCAACATTTATTTAGAGAAGATTTTTATTAGAGCAGATTATCATAACTGGAGGGGAAAAAAATTAAAAAGGCAGTCTTTAATCACCTGCCACCAGTAGGTTCAGAAATTAGTTGTTCTTATCACAAGACTAAAGCAAGCTTGACAAAATATAGCAGTAGCTGTTGTTGGGTCAGTGGTCAGTGCTGCTCCTGCCCCAGAGGGCAGAGCAAAGGAAACCTGGGGAGGTCACAGATACATCAAGTGAGAGCTGGGGAGGAAAGAGAATATAACATAAAGCAGTCGTTATGCAACGCACTGTGAAATGTAGTGAAATTGCTGAACTGCTCTAATAGTTCAGTAATTCCTCCTGCTGAAAAAGAAATAACATGGAATACATTTTAGAAAGTGAGTCTTGAATGACAACAAAGAAGGAAATGGTCAAGCTGCAAGATAAGTATGCAGCAAGCAGAAAAACTAATTTAGCTGGAATCTGAAAAAAAAAATCCATTATGGCCAATAAATTAAATCCTAGATCTAGTAAATGGAATGGTTTAGTTTGTTTGGGGTTTTTATTTGCGTTCTGTTTTGTAAGCCAGCTTCAGAAAGACCAACATTTGCCTAGTCTATTATTATTTACTCACATAAAAGAAGCTACAAAATCTCTAATATATGGAAGTGGTAGGGACTTTATGTGAAAGCCCAGCTACAAGCCTTCTGCTTCCTGAATTGCTATGTTTTAGCACTGAGTGAGCTTCCAAAAGGCATGCACAGGGCAAGAATTTACCCAGACAATGGGACTGTTCACTCGGGGATCCGTCCTTCCCTCGCAGTCTCCCAGTTACAGAATGTTTCTGTTCTCATCTCTAAATGCACGGGCAAAAGCCACTGACGTACACAGAAAGAGGGAAGGGACACAGACCACTACAGATATGATGACTGAAGAAGTTCAGCCCCCAGGCAACTACTTCACACTGGCAGATGTCCTCTCAGGGTTGCCCAGGGTACTGTAAGAGCTCTTACAGAGTTTTATCCGAAGGCTAGGGTTTGGAAGCACCCAAGTAGTAAAGCATTAGCCCTGAAATGCTAAAACTTCCAGGGAAATAACATTTGAAGAAGGACAGAGGCATTTTCATCTGGTATCCACTGCTGAGAGCAACCTTTCAGCTTGGTGCTGGGGTCTAAGATCCTGAGAAAGATAGGCCCTTGCACTTACATGATCATCACCTATATCAAACAACTCAAACAAAAAAGAGCATCTCTCATGTAAATCTCTTCAGGAAATGAATAGAAAGACCTGAAAAGGTTAAAGGCTACAGCGTTTAGAGCTTTTATTCATGCCATGGAAAAAAAGGAGACAGTGTTCAAAAGTTTTATTCTTAGGCCATTTTCAACAATTCCCTTTAAAAAAGATCCTGCTTTTATGAGAGCACTCTTACCTTATTCAGAAGGCTCACAAATAGTTTCTTTTTCTTTCCCTCTATGTATGCTTCTGTGTGTCTGAGAATAACAGCAAGAGTGTAAATCTTTCACTTGTTCTTTATGTACTCCCTTACAACAAATACCATCTGAAGAGTCAGGGGAGTCCATTTAAGCTCTGTTATGTTTCAGATTTAAACATCCCCTGACATCCCCTCTCAATTAGAATGTCTCTTCAAGTACTAGAATAATTGTTATAAGATACTCAGCACAGGCTGCTCTATGTATTTTTAAATATATAACAAAAACCACACACGCTTGTGTGCCTATAGATCTCACTTGCATATACATACATATTCCATGTAAATACAAGAAAACCTAATCAAATAGTCTGGACAACTTTTCTCCCTCTCAAAATGTATACCTACCTACACAGACCATCTTTTATTTAGTTGTACACTGAGTCCTCTTCAGAGAGTTGCTGCTCTGGAAATAAGTATTTCAACAGAGCCCTTTAAAAAAAAAAAATAACCCAGATATCCCAAGATGAATGAAAAATATACCTCCAAGAACACACATGGAGAAGTTGCTCATTTTTGTGGATTCCTCTTTTTCTGACAATATTGGCACTTAAGCATCCTTGCTGCTATGAGGCCCTTTTGATCTCTACAACTCGGCGCCACAAGATTTGCCCTCTGTGTGTTGTGAGAACTTAAAAGGATTGTTTAAGGAGGGCAGCTTCTGTGTAATTGCACATTAGCCATACTTGGAATGATTATGGCTTTCCTGACATCAGAATGATGGGTTATTAGCAGTATTTTAAGGTTTCTATGCTGGGAACATTGCAATTCACCTCTGGATGGCCAAAAGAGTTGAGTCTATGCAAAGATGAGGGAAAAGGTGGTTCACTTCTGTATTACTTAAATCAAGACAATTGCTTATGGGATTTATTCAGTGGTGAAATGCTCACTCCCTTCTCTATGCTACACCTTCTTTTGTTGTATTGTACCAATACAGATTCTGAGTCTTTCCTGTACTGAGGACTCAGTGACAGGAGCTTCTCAGAAATCACAACACAAATATCATCCAGGAAATAGTAATAATCCTGTCATTATGATAAACCCATCTACATTAAAAAAAAAAAAAAAAAAGCATTGGCCATTACAAATGTCAGTCTTGCTTATTCTTTTCCTCTTTCTAATATTTCAGTCTTTCTGCTAAAGCTGAAATTTTACTGAAATGTAAAAGTGAAAGACCTTTTTCTTACTTCCTTTAAATTTTGATGATTAGCAAGCTGACTGTGAAGTAGTATTTCCAGAAACCACATTATAATTTGGACTTTTAAAAACAACTTTTATTAATAAGATGAGGCCTGAAAATTGAATTTCTTTTGCATGATTTCTCCATGATATCTCAGATAACATACCCATGTGCATGACATGATGTATTACCTTTGCAGCATACAACTACTGATATCAATATTCCAAATGCTATTTAGCCAGTCTCCGTGCTCAAAGATAAATCATCCAAATTATGCAGAACTTCACTGTGTTTACTACTACATACATAGATTATTTCAGTCTGCCATGTTTTCAAAATGAAAAAAAAAGTTTAAAATCCTTTGTAGTACTCTAATGAATAAACATTATTCTTCTTATCCCAGACCTGGGTATTCTTCACTAATTAATTTCCATAACATTTGAATTGGAAGGAATCAGAACTCAGAAAAAAAGATCAATATCAATTGACTGATGCGTTTTTACCTATTCTCTTCAATATAACTCAAAGAGAACTTTTGATCACTACCAAATTTCTGAAGGGAATATGAGTTCAATGTTAAGACTAATGAGACTAGTTTCATCTTATCCCTACAAACAAATCAGCTTAAGCCTAATGAAATCTTATTTTTTTACATTAATGTACAAAGGAAACAGTTCAGGGTAAACAGACTTGTACTATACATTGTTTAGAGACTATTGACTTTCGAATTAGTCTGCTTTTCAAACACTTCACGTCAAAAATATAGTCAAAATGCAAATGCAGCATAAATGGCTCTATAATAAATGCTCATTCAACATTTATTCTTTCTCAAATCATCTTTTAAAGCTCTTTCATGCTAATGTCTAGAAGATGTGACATTAGAAAAATTGCTTTGACATGCTAAGGGGCTCCAAGATTAACAAAAAGAGAAAGAACAAGATAAAGCTTTCAAAAGACCTATTTCAGAGGAATTATTACTTCCTTTGAAAGTCTTCCAAGGTTGCAGTGCATTTAAGCTTGTTGGCATACATGTAAATGAAGGACTACAAAAGTATTGCACTAAATACAACTTGAATTAAACCTTCAGGCTAATGTTAAAGAATAAGGATAAAGGCCAGATCCTAGGCTGGTAACAACTCATTTAAATTAAAGTTCTTTAGTTGAGGATGTGAGGGAGAATTATTTTTTAAAAAAAATCAATACAAGAATTTATAAGTGTAATTTCCATGTAAGGTGGCAGAGACTGATGAAGCTTCCTGATTAAGCAAGTAGCATTCTAAAGGGGTATATTAATGTACTATGCTGAAAAACAGAAACAGTCTCAGCCATCAACTTACTCTCCTTACATAAAAAAAATCCCACCCACCACCAAAAATTCCTGATTTCATAACTAGAAGACAATGAGGATGTAGCTATCATGAAAAACATTATTTTGACTTGTAAGCATTAAGCTGAGATTTCACTCTCTTGTCCTTTGAGATCCAAAGGAATGTTAGCTACAGTTCCAAATTTCTCTTTAAGGTTTGGTGGGAAAACCTCACAGAGCAAGGTCCATTCAGCTGCAGAGGTTTGCAATATTTGTACAGAATTGACCATCAGCCCAATACTGCCACCACTTTCCAGAAGTGTTCAAGAATTTGAGACTCAGGACAGATGATAGAATTAATTACACAAGGCCAGATTCATAAACAAACCAACAAGAAGCAGATGTCAAACTGGGAGAGACAATAAACATGAACACCTACGGCCAGAATTCTGACCATGAAACCTACTCTTCAACTGCTGTGTAGCTCAATAGACACTGAAATTTGGAGTTAACCTTTCTTTCCTTTAAAGTATTCTGGGCTCCAATGTTAGAGCAGAAATCGGAAATTCTAGGTAATCCTCTTCTTTCCCATCTTATATTGATCTGTCATAGACTTATTATTTGATCAAGATGCATCCTCCTTTGTCTTACTTCAACTTCCAAATAAACATGCTTGTCTATCCTACAGGAATTAGATTGAATAATTAATTTAATAAATAATATCTCAAAAATATCTGGAAATATGTAAAGAAAGTGCAGTTGCAAAACCCAGTGAGGGTTATTTAAGAACCCCCCAGTTTGCTACCTTCCATTCACTAACCTCATGCTTCTTGGTAGTACAGTCGCTGCATGATAAATTCCCAATTACTGGTAATGATGGTTTCATGGCTTCTTTTTTCATAATGTTTTGGCTTTATATAAAGCAAACTTGGTTTATGTTTAATGGTGCATGTAATGCATTCCACAAAGCATCAAAGGCACATTTAATCATTACTTTGCTAGTAATATTCTTAATCTGTTGCACAAAGCCATACCTATTCCTGCCAATAGATTATGTCCTTGTCTCTCCCTACCTTCCAGCATCCATGACTTTCCATGCTGGCTGTACTTGTCAGCCCCTGAAGAGACCCACTTGCCTGAGTGGTGACATTGTCTTTTTCTCCTTGTCTTGCATTCTCTCTCATGCCCACATTTAATTCTCCTTCATGAAAAGTATTTTTGCCCAGAGTAATTAAAAATACATAACTTGAAAACAGATCAGGATGGACCAAAAAATGTTCTTCCTTGGCTGGCCTATCTGGTCCTCATGGGGTTATTCACCAAAATCTGTCCCCTAGTGAAAGACACAGTGATGTGCATTTCACTGCATCTACAGGGAAAATCCAGTCAGGTGCCTGGCTCTATATGAATGAGCCAATTCCTGTGTCATACCTCCATTAAAGGATAAACCACATTAACAGGTACGTCTGCAGACATGTTTCCTCATAACTTGCAGTTTGTGCTATCACAGTTTTGATGGCAGATCAAGTACTGCCTCAGAAGAACCCCATCACAGCAACAGCAGTTGTAGGAGACAGGGCTGCAAGACATCCTTCTCAGAAGGATCACTATTTTCTCTAAGCAGGCTGCTTTGGAAAAAATAGTCTAATAGCATTTAAAATTTACATGAATATTAGTAAGAATTTTAGATCAACAACATATGGCAGAATAGTTCATGATGTACCTGCAAGAGAACATGGTTTAAGAGACACAATTAGTGAAGAGCACCATCTACATACATTTTCTTTTTCTGAACTATCTCAAAAGTGTATGCCATTTACACATGCGAGCCACATGCAAAATCTCCCCAGTTAGCACCTGCACTTTCTACAGCTACAAAGTCATAATCCCACTACAAACTTGATGGTGTGAAACCTGAATTTGGGTAGTTTTTTGAGGGGGGCTCAGCACCTCACTATTCATAAATGTAGATGCATTAGAAAGTAAATTTATTCTACAGTAATGCTAGGTGAACCTAGCTGATGCAACTTTCAATCTGTAAAATCAGAAATAGAAATGTCCATGTAGAAAACTGAGCAGGCATGAAGCAGTGTTGACCTAAGTCTTCACCTAACTTAAGCTGCTAGGAAATGTCAGTGCACATATCTAATTGATGTGCCCAATTAAAAAAAAAAATAAAATACTTCTATCTCCAGTATTATAATGAAATTCACACTTCAAAATACTGGTCATTTAAAGTGTCATTGTAGCTTAGAAATGGGCTAATTCTTCTCTACAAAATGATGTGTTCGTCTTGTCTTGCAGTTACCTTAAAACAGGCAACAGTCATATACAAACAACAAAAAGAGAACAAAAACCTCTTCTTCATTTTAGCCTTACACTTTTTAATTCCCCACAGAAACATCACATGATATAATTAGGGAATTTTAGATGCAATTCTACTGATCCCTTTTTCTTGGCTCCCTTTCTCTCAAGGGAAGGAAGGAAAGGTTCCTGAGATGAATGTAAGGCTGTCAGCATTTGCTTTGGTTGCACTTATATTCCACCTGAACACTGAACCTTAAAAAAAATGAAGCTCTTTGATGCAGAGTTTCATTCATCTGCCTATAACACAAAATGTCTGGAGCAAAACATCTTCTAAGCTGCTACGTTCCTATATGGGTAGTTCACCTGAGACTGCTGAGCAGGGAATTGAAAGAGATCATCTCCATAAAAATCTGCTTTGGATAGTGACTTTGATAGGCCCAGTAAGTTTTGTAGTAGAAAATTTTAATAAAAAGTGGCCTTCTTATTCCTGAGATTTCATGCATAGTGATTAAATCACCAGGAAACACCCCAGAGTGCAACATTACACTATTCACTCAGCCCACAGATGCAGCAACTTCTGTTGATACACGTAATCATGTATTATTATGAAATAAATTAAAGTGGCTTACTGATGCACACTATGGTGAGTGCACAGGGCAGTGGCCCTGGAAAAGGGAACAAAATGCAGTGTAATTAAAATTTTAGTAATCCACCAGCTGCATGTTGGTGTTTCCAACAAAGCTGCTGCCGTTCAGGTGTAAACCCCCCTGGAGTGTAAATGCTGCAGAAAAAGTGACCTCCTGCCTCCTCTATTGTGTGATCTCTTCCCACACTGCATCCACTTTGCCAGACTGGTATTCCAGAGCCTCCCAATGGAAAAGCAGTCCTTTTGCATTGGCTTGATCTGGCCCTTACGATATCAAAGTGACCCCACACGTCTTTGGGAGAGCTCCCAAAGTCAGCTGGTGATGCAGTAACATCTGCATTAGATCCCATTGGCTCTGGAGTGCACACACACAGCTCCACTGGGTCTCCATAAACTGCTCTTTGCCTTGTTTTCCCTTACACTTTTCCAAAAGGCCTCAGTCATGCATTAAATATTTCAGTCCAAGATGAAAATACAAGGACAAAAGCTCAGTTCTCCTACCCAACTGGAGTCTGCAGCCAGATGCAAAGATATCTATAGCTCAAACAGAATTTATGAGCTGTACATACTTAGATACTAGAAGTTATCAAAGCCTGAATTAATTCTGGCCGTGACTTTTGCTGCATACTTTCAACCCAATATATTTTTTCTGCAATTACCATTAAAAGCAGCACTGTGACAGACATATTTTTATATGCTACCAATACACATAATTAACACCATTGTCACTGGTCATTCTACTCACAACTTCAGCACATTATGCTTCTGGGCTTACCCCCTGGGCCACAAACTCTCCTGTGCTCTTGGGATCCACGTGTTCCTAATTACATTTCCACATGCCAACAAATTCTTGCGGCTATTACAGGTCATCAGAAGGCATTTTTTCCACACACATAGCTGTGTTATTCTTTCCTAAATCAAACAGTCCAACAGAGATCTGGTATGGTTCAGCTATCCTTTACATGCCACAGAGAAATGCCTTGGAAATCAGGGCAGGGTGCTCAAATTTTAAGGATCATTGCCCTTGTGGGAATACAAGGCCTCTTAGGATCACTATCCTTGCAGGAATATAATTCTGTTTAATCTGAAATAGGACTTATCTCCAGCAAAATTAAATGCAATTTTTTATTTACAAACAAAACAACCATTTGCAATTTTTTATTTACAAACAAAACAACAGACTCATCACCACTAAAAAATGGAAAGACACACTGAAGGAAAGAAAAAATATAATGCTTAAGAAAAGAAAGAAAACTTGCTCTCTCTACATCCAGCTGATAAATTCACAGGTGCCTAAACACTGCCTCAATCAGGGATTTGGATTTTGAAAGATCCTCAGTTTAGAGAGGGATGCTGACTTTCTATAAGCTCTCATAACTCACTGGGGGACTCCAAAATGAGAGGAGACTCATCCAATTTCAACACCTTTCTTATGTTTCCCTGCAAATATAATTGTACAGGAAACTTCTTCTGTTAGGAGGGTCTTGACCCTCTCTCCTTGGATTATCCATTGCCTTCACAGCTGCTGTGGCAAAAGATATTATGTGAGAAGAATTAACTCACAGAAGAATAAGACACTTTCTCATTAGGTAGTAAAAAAATCTCAGTGTGAATAATTTCCATATGTTTATCTGAATATTTCACATATGTTTTAAAACTGGCAACAAAACTTCATCTAAAAAATATACAGATGACTAATATATAGTTCAATATTTAATATTGACTGGGATAAATATAAGAACTTTTGGTATAGTAATGGGCTTGAGATGATTGACTTCAGTTCAGCTCTGAAGGGAAATTGTGACAACCTTCAAAAGGACAAATAAGCAAATATAATTACTGCAGCAAAACCTGATGGGCATAACAAAATTCAGATGTGCCATCCACATGTGCAATGAAATCTACTATTTCTTACCGTTTCTGGGTAGAGACAGACTCCATATAACAACTACACCAAGTCTCACAATTAGGACAGAGTCTCCTTATATATCTTGCCATCTTACCATAAACATTATTCTACAGCCCCACACAGCTGCAATCAGAACAGCAGCTCCATAGGAGGAAGCCATAATACTTCTCAAAAAATTAATTCAGGCTATGCCTGAAACATCCTCATATTGGCTTTAGGAATATGGAAAACTCTGTACATACCAAACATATGCCTTTTTCTCTGTTTCAATTTAGCAAGAGTTGACATGTCTGTAAACTTTAACAGGTATCGTCAAAGAATGTTTGTAATTATCAAATCTATTGTGATACTCTGATCTGCAAATCATTTGACAGAAAAAGAAGGGTTTACTTTCATGGTATTAAGGTAAAAATACCCCAGAAAAATGCTTGAGGAAACCAATCTTTTAAACAGAAATCAATTCAAATCTGGGCTGAAAAAAAAAAAAGGCACTTTGTACTATGATTTAGAGAAGTTAGTCTTTTACACTTCTGAATTCTATTTTTCAGATACACAAACAAGATTATGGGGGACCAATGTCTAGATGCTTGGTACCAAAAATTCCATAATCATGTCCTTATTTTTAAGATTGATGCATACAGTGCTTTCATCTGTGGGTGCTACCTATTTTTCCTAATTAGTAGTTTGAAAGAGAATGCCAGAGTTTTGTAACACAGAGGGAATGCTTTTTTCTCATCTCAGTCAGTTCCAAATGTCCTGTTGACTAGCAGGAATCTTTGAAGTTGTTCTGTGACTCTATCCCTTGAATCACAATCATGTTTAAATGCTCTTACTCATGCTTACATTTGGCTTCTATTTTCCCTGCTTCCTGAAGCAGGCAGTTGTTTGTCCATTATAAAATATTCTGTGTCCGTCCCTCACAACAGTCACAGAACAACGAAAATCTGAGAAATCCTTATGTAAAATATAATTAGACTGCATATGGTATAAAATTGCCTTCTATCCATAAAGAAGCAACAGAATCAATTGGTTGGGCTGCACCTTCTGACTGGGGAGCCCAAGCACAGGCCTCCTTCCATGGGACACCAAGCAGGAGCAGGTCCTGCTCTCTCAGCAGCCCTGCTGCACCTCATGTACACAATCACAGAACATCCCAGCCTAGAAGGGACAACAAAGACCATTTCTCCAACGCTGCAACGTCTCTCTGGGGAGACAGCACCTCTTTACCAGACATTCTTGCTGGTAGAAGCAAGTATGGTTTAGTCAAGGGAAAGGTGGCATTATTTAGAAGCAGCAAAACTGTTCAAAATGCAGAGCTTTCCCCTTCCACCAGCCAGCACTCATCAGGCTTTAGTGGTGGCTGTTCACTTAGAGCAGGAGTTGCAATGGCTGGGGAAGGAAGGGTCAGTCTCAGAGCAAAACAAAGAGAGCTCACCTGTCCCTGCTGGTGGACAGGCGTGTCAGCCACAAGAACTGTACAGCTGACAAACTCAAAAATTTTTTATTCGTTAGATCTTTGCTGGAGCAGATTTTAGCCAACATTTTTTCATCTTTCCTCTTAGAGTCACAGATAAGTAGCAGCAAAAATTCAGCCTGCTGCACTGTGTGCCAGAAGATTTTCCACCCATATGCTCTGACTGGCAGGTACCAGAAGCTCTGGTAAATACTCTCAATGGCCCACCCAGTAACACCATTTAGACAGATTTCCTGTGCCTTAGCATGTTATATTTTCTGACAACCAGCACAGAATTCTCATTTTCTAGTAAAATTTTAAATAAGGCTTTTGCCTGCTTCAAATATTTTTCTGACTAAAACTTCTTCCTTAGGCAACACTTGTATTTGAGTCCTAACTAAAAATATAGTACCACCCTTAGAAATCAAAATCTGTTTTATACTGTTTAAGGCTTGGAACTTAAAGCTCTACTGGGCACAACAATTAAACTCTACACAGTTTGTAGCCCTGGCTAGAACTGTTTATACCATTTTGTCACTAAGACAAAATGAACCAGGCAGAAAAGCATAAACTACTTCAGCCCTAGAATGGGCAGAGTTATGCACTGGTATCTTGTTTGCCCAAATTATCATTTTGTCTTTGTACAAACCGCAGAGTGCTATAAATCACAAGCAGTATAAAATCCTGGCTCTGACCTTTCCTCACTAGACTAACAGCTTTATTTTAAAATATTATTGGAATCTGGTTTACGTAGTTTGCATGTGAGGAAGAACAAACCAAACAAATATTGAAATTTCCATGTTATAAAAATATATTTGAATAACTTTTTCTAACAGTTTTTGAATGTAAACCAGGATGGTACCAGCTCAGCAAGGTAAAAATAGATAGTGAAAAAATAGAGAAAATTAAAGCTTCCATTACTAACAAGGGAAATTGATAACAAATAATTTTTTTTATTGTGCCTGTAAATCTTTAAAGTCACAAATTAAAATTCAGTGTCACAATGAAATCTTGAGAATTTTGTACTTAGAGGCATTACATTGTAATCACTATTTTTTCACCCTGCAACTCCTGTTTGCACAGACAATAGTCTCTTAAAGTGAACCCTATCATATCTAACATATAACTCTTCCTGGAACAAGGGGAACTCCATTTGTTGAGAAACACTCAGACTTGTCACAAAGCACTACCATGTACCCTTCAGTCTTGTAAACAAACATTCTGCCTTCATTCTGCACCACTTATGGTATAATTAAACAGCTCTTGTCTCTTGTCCAAACATTCCCTGAAAGACTTCAAACAGCAAGAGGCTAAGTTGACTCCAAGAGAGGGACAAGGTGCAATAACAGAAGAAGAAAATCTTCTCCCATCCTCGTGACAGCCTAAGAGTTCCCACATTCTGCTCTTGCAGGACTAGATAATGATTAATGCTGCAGCTTGATCAAATGTGCCTTGCAAGAGTGAAAAAACCTTTTCCCCCGACAGTGTTCTTAGTATGGTGGGAAACCATCTCTGGGCCTCAGTCTCAGAAAAGAAGTCTTTTTCATCCTGGAGTTCTGGTGCTTGGTCCCCTACTATCATCCTTTCATATGGATCAAACCCCAAAATGTTTCTCCATAGATGCTCCAGAAACTGGAGCAAAATATCCTTTATTTGTAGATGCATCTCTGCAAAGACAAAGATGCCAGGTAAAAGCACTTCTGAGTTTCACTGCAGCTGCAGGAGCAGCATCTCACTCATGCTGTGCTGCAGGTTCCACACGCTGGAACTGCTCCAGGCAGAGTCAGCAGATGTTGGAGAGAATCACTGGAGTCTGGTCCACAGTTTCCTTCAGGCCAAAGTGACAGTGGTGCTGTCTGAAAACCTCAGGCACGAAGCACACTAGCACACTTACAAAGCAGCATCAGTATGCTTTCTGTACATGCTGCTAGATAACACCTAAGCAAATTAATCTGGTGATTTATCCCTACCTAGATAAATACTTGCATGTACAGAGTGGAGGCTTTCAGTGTTCTTAAATATCATAACAGCATAGGAAACAAAGGTAAGGCTCTGGCTCTCAGTGGTGCTGATCCTTTGTCAAATAAGCATTAGTCTCAGAATTTAAGTCCTAATGACTTTTATCTTAGGAAGTGTAATTACCAAATAACCATGTCATGGACCACTGGAACACTAAAATTCTGTGACAAGCCAATTGTTCATGTGACAAAGGAAGGATGTGGTCTCTAAGACAGTCATTCTTAGGTAAAGATTTATAGGTATTTTTATTAAGCTCTTAATTTGCAAAAGTTTGACACAAGCAAAATGTCATTAGAAATTCAGACCACTCATCTGAAATGCATGATGTAAACAAAAGATACTATAGCAATGGGTCGAGTCAAAGTCTTACCAAGACAGCAGCTCTGTGATGGCAGAGAAAACAAGGCTATTTCTTAATATTCCCTGAGAAAAAGTAATTTGGCATCATTTCCTTAATTCATAAACACACTTATCCAAATATGGGTTCAAATCCTTTTCGTACAAAATCATGTGGTCTGGGAGTATATTATCTTCCTTATTATTTCTATGCTGTACCTACAGCTTTGTTATTTCTATGTGGCTCTGTTTTTACAGGATTCCAAAGCAAAAATCTGCTTTAAAATGGTATGATCCTTCAGAAAACCCCACTATCTTTCCTTTTTCAGGAGAGTAGCCCCTGTGGTCATTCATTCTTTTTTTTAATTTTAGCATCAGTTGTGGGTACATTCCATTAAATACTTCAACCATAACACATTTGTGGTCCAGTCACGCCTTACTCATTTTGATCCTTCATCCATGTTGATAAGGATTTAATCATGGGAGTAATCCTCCTGGTTTATTTGAATGACCTTGATTAACTGGACCCTAAATTTCTAAATATTTTCATCTAGATCTCTTTAGTTTACAGTAAAGTGCCATAACTTGACATTATCTGAATTTCCACTTGAACTGTGATTTCATTTCAAACATAGGGTTAGTTTTTCTTAATTTTTTTTAATGCATCAGGGTAAAAGGAAGCTTTAAAACAGCAAAAAGATGGCAAGTAAAGTAAAACAAAAACTTGCTCATCTTGGGTGATACACTGGAGAGTTCAAAAATGTGTGAACAGAACAGAAGAAGCAACAAACAGTACTTTAAGACTGAAAAATTTAATAACCTAGAAGAAAATCAAATGAGAGAAAAACAAAAATAAAAGCATTTTACTGTAAAAGTTAATAAAAATAGAAAGATGTTGTATAACTTAGGAAGGATTTCTGAACAGCTAAAGGTTGCGAGGGGATGCTTTCTCCTGTGCATATTTTGCTGCCAGTAACCCCTTCTGAGGAAATAAATCACAAATAAAAGAGTTTAAAAATTCCAGCAATGTATGTCAAATGCACAGTGCCATTGGGAGGATCTGGTGCACAAGGTTACTCCTGATTTAAATAACACTGGTGTGGTACTTTGGTGGGTACTTGATATAACGTGTTAAACCAGATTGGCATTCATTGACCCCTCATTTTTGTAAACAAGATTGAATGAAAGCCAAATCACACAAAATGGCAACTGGAATCAAGTTAGTCAATGCAGTGCCTAAGCCAAAGACGTTTATGTAATTTTGTTATGTAAATGTTAATATCTGAAAAGCATTAGCTAATGATAACTATGGCACAGTGGTATTTCTATTCATACTACAGGATTATTCACAATACTTCAAATAACAGCTGAAAAAGCTCATTTAGTACAAGCTATTCAAGAGCTATACTTTTGAATCCTAAACCTCCAGCCATATGGCACTGGAAAGAGACAAAGTATTTTTCCTTAGAACATTATATTAATGAAGAGCTATTCGTATGTCAGTATGGAATTATGTTTATCTTATATGTGGGCACAGTACAGAAAAATTACTCATTTCCATGAGAATAAAATAGTACTAAACACATCATATCTATATCAGCAGCCGTTGATCTGAATCTCCTTAATTGTCATGCTAATTTAAGCCTCAAAACAGTCCCCCCTTACAGTAATGCTGTGAAGTAAATAGAGAATCTTAGTCACAAAAAAAATGAAGCGATTGTTATCTTTTTCACTCAAGAGAATAAGTTTAATAACTTCCCTGTCCTTGCCTTTTGTGACTAAAAATAACAATCATCACCAGCTATAAGTAAAATATCCTAATTTCCTACCATGCCTATAAGCAAAGGGATAAAATAATGAGAAAGCAAAACAGACACTTCTGTGGTAAGAAGATAGAAGACAATCCGCAATCCCATACAGCAGCAGAGCTGATAAATGACTATCATACTATAGTCCTTAGAGTAATTTTCTTTAGGATGACAAAGTGCTGCTGCTGAATTCACGAAAAGGTAGTTTGTCCACCGAATGCAGATATACAATTTAAAATGACAGTATGAGCTCAACATAAAGGTCTGTGAATACTATTTGCAGTAAAGCTTTGTAGAGATTTGAATTTCTAGTTTCAGCAAATGAAGTGATTGCAAATAATAGCAGCTTTTCTAGTGTATAGCATGTGCTTGGGCCTTTGAATTAATTGCTTTGCCTTTGTAAAGGCTGGGGCACAGTAAGAGGTATAACCAAGAATGCCAAATGTTCAGAAAGGGAGGAGGGAGGCAGTCAAATTACTAGGCAGTCAAATTACTAGCCACAAATCACACTTACACCATGCAGGAATAGACAGTGGGATGTACAGCTAAGTTAAAAGGTGATAAGAAAAGGAGATAAGGTAAAAAATGCACTGCATCATTTAGGAAAGAGCTGTGGGGTGGCTGCACTGCAAACAGAAGGGACGTAAGCAGGCATCGCCTCTGTCAGCAAGGCTGAGCTCACATAATTATTTACCCTTTTCCTTGTTCACACTCCATATTCATTTCCTACCTAATGTTGCTAAGGAAAGAGAGGTAGACAAGAAGCTCTAGAATTCTAATAACACAAAGGCCTCAGCTGCTTGTTTAATTTCACTTGATTTTTGTGGCAGTCACCGCATGCACTTACCCTAAATCAAATGCTCCTGCTGTGCACAGTGCCAGTACTTACAAGATCAAAGCCTTACAATAGATGATGCGAGTTAGTAAACTCTTAAAATATTAAAATTGAAATGGGACACATTTTCAGCAATCTCATAATTTCAAAAGTAAGCTCTCTGAGTACATCTCCATCCACAAACACTCCCCCCACCCGTGCATAGATGTATTTGAGGTCTTCCATTACATTATGTCAGTGCTGCTAAGGCTAAAATCCGAAGGTAAAACAGAGATACTATGGGATTATTGTTGTCCATCCCATTTTAAATGAGGGACTTCTTACACACATTGCCAAAGGTATTTCAGGACATATTTGCTGCTTGTTCCACAGCAGCTGTGACACTGGGAGCTCCCATTGCTGAAGCTGAGTGAGTCAGGCCCATACAATGCACAGTTTGAATTATTTTATACTTTGTCATTAATTTTGCTTTGCAGTTTCATGCTATGGAACAGGCTTATTTAAGTATTTATTTAGCTTCAGTTGGACTCCAGGACCCTTGTGGGTCCCATTCAATCTCAGGATATTCTGAGTTTACCTCCAAACATGCCATGACAGCAAAGTGTGCACAGACAAGCAGCAGCTCCTAGAAATGTGCCACAGATGCACAAAGAAGGGAGAGATCACGTCTGGCAATGTTCTCCCAAAACACCTGTGGGGGAAAAGGCCCCCAATGCAGAGACCTGTACCTTAAACAACAGGTTAGTTGTGTTGCATGACTAGAATGTAAACGTTTTTTCATTTTATTCTACTTTTTGAAGTCCGTAAAACTTACCTGTTTTCTATTGAAAATTTTGAATGGTCTTTGATTAAAGTGTGAAAATCAATTGTAGGCATGAAGAAACACCCTTCACAGGAATGAGAAACTTGACATTTGGTCAGTAGCCCGATTTAAGAAAACAGCAGTAATATAGTGGAACCAAAAGGAACTGACATAACTAATCTCTTAATCCTGTCTTCTTCTTCTTCTATCCATTTGTGTATAGAATAAAGGGGGTCGACAATAAGCCATAAAAATGCATATGTTGCCCAGCAGGGTTTCCATTTTGGCCTGTCTCATATGGTATGGAATTGAGATTCTCATCTTTTAATCTGAAAGTGGCCAAACCATTCTACTTATTTCATACAAGCTGTAGCCCTTCTAGCACAGATCACTGTTGGTTTATGAAAAAAAGGAAAATAAACAGAGTCCAAATAAAGAAACAGGTGAAAAGAAAGAAAGAAAGAATGCTGAACCATCTCAAACAGCAACCCACAAAGGCAGACCCCTCTCTATTAGTACCTGTACAACAAATAGTCACAGCTACATGGATAAATCTGGAATATTTTTCAAGTCAGATAAAAGTCTTTTAAGGTTTGCTGATAGCACAAATTTAGATCAGTGAACTCTTGAATATTGTGCTGGATATTTTACAAATACAATATAGAAATAGTCTTGCCTACTAGATTAAAAATGAATACAGTCTTAATAAAACTCAGGTACCTACTTCTCTTTCTGATTTTATCTCTAAATTATTATTTTTATTATCATCATTATGTCATCACTGTATTAAAGGAAGCTTAATTTTCATTAACTACCAAGTTTATCCCCTTTTTTTCCAAAAGAGGTTGCTCCATGGAATAATTTTGCTCAGCTGATTATCATTTGCTGTTGCTTGACTCTTAGAAACATTGGTTCCTGTAAGCCAGTACAACACAAAAGTTGTACTATGGACCATCTTCAGTTCTGCAAACAGCTCGGCAGGTGGTTCACATAACTAATCTATAATTAGTCATCCTCCTGCAGGAGTATTTCCTACTATCTTTTAAAAAGTACTGGTTCAGTCTATCAGTGGCAGTTTGTTATTTTTGATACAGTTGTAGAAGAGGTAAGCAGCTTTCAAACTGAAAACAACTGCTCACTTTTCCTCCAGTTACATTCTTGAGTTTCTTGCATCAAAATTTGCTGATTGAGTTCAGCTAGTCTGTTAAAAATTCTGCTCTAAACATGCAGACCCATTTCCTGAGAAAGTTATTTTCCTTGGAACCCTCTTTTTTTTCTCTTTCCTTTTTCTACATTAATTGTCAGAAATAGCAGTACGTTTGTGTGACAATTTGATGTCTATGAAATACTCACAAAACAAATAGCAGTTCTCCCCAGTAAAATAGGAATCTGTTTTTCATACAGCAAGAATATATTTGCTATTATAATCTTGCTATCATAATATCTAGGCTCTGCTGTTGTTGTCAACAAAGAGGAAATAGTTTCAGAAGAATTAAATGTGATTTCACTCTGCTAGAAGAGGAGTTAGTTCTGGTCTGAAAATAAGAGTATATATGTATAAAAATGGCATTACTTAAAGGGAAAAAAAAGCAAACAAACAAACCTGTTCTGTCACAGAGACTGCAAGGAACTCTGGAACTCTGCTCTAATTCCAAGAACTCGTTTTAGCCTCCAAAAATATACTCACACAACCCTTTCTTTTTATGCATCCAGCAAGCAGCATTGCTACTAATTTTGCTCCTTGCAATAGTACCAAATATAATGAGTTTACACAACTGCTTCTGTAAGCACCAGAGGGCTGGACTTTGATGATCTTTGTGGGTCCTTTCCAAGTCAGGTTTTCTATGGTTGTATGTACACATGTCACAAAGGTACATGATGGGGACATATTAAAGCTCTGCAGATGTCAGGAAGATCCCCAATATCAACAGAAAGGCATTTTTAATACTTTACTTTTTAAAACAGGATACATCAGCTTCTACTGGTGGAAGGTTTTGTCCACAGGAAGACATGGATATTTTTACAAGCAAGAAAAATCTTTTCATGCAGAGGTTTCTAGATGCTTCTAGCAGTTACAGATATGAGCAATTGCCAGTATTTTATAAAGACACTTACAAGGATTTACCATTACACCAGCACTTCTTTTTTATTATTTTGTAGAAGTATAATAAATAATAAAGGTTATTAAGTTAGTTATTATAATGTCCTGTATTGATTTGCACAAGTCCTCTGTCTTTTCCAAATCCACAGAGATAACCACAAGCATGACACTGACAGAAAATGAATTGAAAATATCACAATTGGTTCAGATCTTCAGCTAATACAAGACAGCTCCATTTTGTTAATGACAGTTAACATTCATTTAAAACAGACGACCACAAAGATAAAATAATTAATATCAGCTATAGATCTGTGTAACTCTGTATAGGGATATTTTATTGCTCTGCCAAAATCTGTTTAATTTTCATTTCAATTCCCTTTATCAAACAGTTCTGCTCATGAATTTATTCTCCACTCAAGATCTGCAAAAATCACCAATGCTTTGGGTCATTCCATCACCAGACACCTTAAAAAACACATATTCAGTGGGACCTAGATATGTAATGACTAGTGACATTCATAAAAATCTCATCCTGATGCTACACAGCATTTTGAGCAGACATAGCACTGTCTGATTAAATTGGTGTTTGCAGTAATGTCTTCAACAAAGGATTATACTTGTGCCACAGTTTAAAGAAAGTGTATATACTAAATTCCCAGAGATTACCCAGAAACCATGCACTAGACAATTCAAGCTTTAAACCCATGCATACTTATTAGTAATCAAGCCAATCTCATTTTGATCTTGGTTGTTACTTGGCAGGAGGAAACAGCTTAGAGCTACTCAAAAGTAGAACTAAAGTTCAAAACCAGAAGCCCATGGAAAGGCCTTTAATTATACGTACAGTGTTCGTACTTCTTCTTTCACTATCTTCAAATATATAAACAATCAGCAAAAAGAAAAAGAATTCTTTGATACAGCAGCACAGAGGAAATATATTCAGAAGAAGGAAGAGGAAGGCGAGTCACTATGAGAACAGAAGAAACTGTTTCAAAAGGATTATGAAAAAGAAATCCTCGGGTTTAGGCTTTGAAACATGTTAAAATTTTGTGAGACTCAGAAGACTATGATAACATGAGACTAAAATTATTCATAATTAAAAAGTTTTCCCCAAATAAAACATTTTAAAAACTGTTAAAAAGTAACAATACATGGTTTCAAAATCTTCATATGCCTTGAAAAACGTGAACTGAAATGCTTCATGATTAAAGACAGCTGCTCACTTACCAAAATTTATGAGAAAAAGAAAAAAAATTTATTAAAACTTACGACCTAGTCCTAACACTGTATGTAACACTCCCTCTTATTAAATTAAATTAATTATGTTTGTGTGCTTATGCATATTTCTGAGTCAAATAAGCATTAAGAAGTCTGACATTAAAAAGCTGAAAGGTCTACCATTCTTAAAGGGGGAACAATCAAACTCAGGTTTGTGTGTTCAACCATAATTCAAACAGCTTTGGAACACATTCATCACTTTTCTGTCCTTTTGTACTCTCCAATCTGCATCCCAGTCCATTGCCCTTGCACTGTGCTGCCTCCTGCCCCTGCAGCAGATGTGGTTTTACAGCCACAGGAAAACAGCCTGGGAGTGCTCAGACACAGCCCAGCCCAGCAGCCCACAGCTGCAACAGCCAGGGATGCTCAGATCCAGCAACTGGGAACCTCTACAACAGCCAAGGATGCTCAGATCCAGCAACTGGGAACCTCTACAACAGCCAAGGATGCTCAGATCCAGCAATTGGGAGCCTCTGCAATAGCCAAGGAAGCTCAGATCCAGCAACTGGGAACCTCTACAATAGCCAAGGATGCTCAGATCCAGCAATTGGGAGCCTCTACAATAGCCAGGGATGCTCAGATCCAGCAACTGGGAGCCCCTACAACAGCCAAGGATGCTCAGATCCAGCAACTGGGAGCCTCTACAATAGCCAGGGATGCTCAGATCCAGCAATTGGGAGCCTCTACAATAGCCAGGGATGCTCAGATCCAGCAATTGGGAGCCTCTACAATAGCCAAGGATGCTCAGACACAGCAACTGAGACTCTACAATAGCCAGGGATGCTCAGATCCAGCAACTGGGAGCCCCTACAACAGCCAAGGATGCTCAGATCCAGCAACTGGGAGCCTCTACAATAGCCAGGGATGCTCAGATCCAGCAATTGGGAGCCTCTACAATAGCCAGGGATGCTCAGATCCAGCAATTGGGAGCCTCTACAATAGCCAGGGATGCTCAGATCCAGCAATTGGGAGCCTCTACAATAGCCAGGGATGCTCAGATCCAGCAATTGGGAGCCTCTACAATAGCCAGGGATGCTCAGATCCAGCAATTGGGAGCCTCTACAATAGCCAGGGAAGCTCAGATCCAGCAATTGGGAGCCTCTGCAACAGCCACGGAAGCTCAGATCCAGCAATTGGGAGCCTCTACAATAGCCAAGGATGCTCAGATCCAGCAATTGGGAGCCTCTACAATAGCCAGGGAAGCTCAGATCCAGCAATTGGGAGCCTCTGCGTGGCTCTGCAGAACAGCAGGTTCCACCAAGGGCAGCCACCTTTGGAGCTCAGTGCCTGTCCACAGCCAGAATAAAACTGAACACCACAGGCACTAAACCAACACTGTTCTCCCCACTGAATTTTGCGTCCTGGAGTCAACCCATTTTAAAATGTCAGCATCATGATTTTTTCGTTATGTGCAGATATATGTCTCTCTGCTCTTATCCCCATAAAAGCACATCCACTTTCACTGAAATTTAAAGTGGGAAAAGTCAGCTAAAATAAAAGTGTCTTGAGGGAGAGTTTTCAAACCAAGTCATTGAATTTGGGGGAAGAAGTCAGCAAGAAATAGTGCTAGTAGAACTGCCTAGAGAAACCATGCATTTGCAGAAGACCTTTTACCTCTTGTCACCTGTGGGGTTAAAATGCAAATTGGGCTGAAGACACTGGAGGAGGAGTTCTGTGACAAATTTCACCCAAACCACACAAGCACTTAAGATACACAACACACTCCCACCTTATAATACCTTGGAAGTTGTCCTGGGTGAATCCAAGGGCAGGTGGCCCCAGCCCCAGGGGTTGGTAGCCAGCTGGCACACAGAGCCCACGGCTCCAGCACAGAGCAGTGCCATGTCCCAGGCTGGACACCAGCAGCACTTCTGACACTTTTCTCCTACCTCCTTCTACCTGAAGGTACTTAAAGATTGCAGCTTAAGTTCTGTATTATAAAATGAAACAGAAATTAATACAAATAGAACAACATCTTTGCTACCTGCACAGCCTCTTGAAAGCATGTTTAGCAGAACACTCCTGAAAATAATGAAAATACACCTTGAAAATTCGCCCAAGACAGGCTTACCAACCCTAATTCTTATTCAGGAGGGTGATCCCGTTCACACCTTTTCAATTCCTTTTACTTGTGGTTAGCTGCCTGGGGTAGAAAATTCCACATCTGCCAATTAAATAATGACTGCTTTTAAGTGTTGCTATTTAAAGCTGATAAACTTTGTAAAAACACATATGTTTCACAGACTGCCAGGACTGGAATTTTAGTTTCCACATTACTACTCCAATCCATATTTTATTGTGCATATCTTTTTTTTTTTTTCCTGTGTAGTGTCATTAATCTGCTCCCTGGCTGTGCAGAATAATATCCCACAAGAGCAGGCTGCTTTTTGAATATTTTATTATCTCTCATTGTATTTCCAAAGTAATATATATTTGCAAATTCAACCTCCTACAGGCAGAACTATATTGTTTTCCCTCTGTTTGAGAACCAAGGCATAGATATCGAATATAAATAGAAAAATCTATCTACACTCATTTGGGTTGAAAGAAAGAACCAATCACATATCAAGCTGTGCAAGAAAAGAGGGAAAAGGAGATTTGCATACTGCAGGAGAAGACAGAGGGGCAGAGATGTACACAAAGGGGTTGTGTTCCCACTGGAATCCATCTTTCAGTTCTGCTGAAGGACAATGCTTTCCAGGATAGCTCTCTCATATCTGAACAGATTTTATTCAGTGGGAAGTACACTGGAAGGGCTTGGCTGAGTATTTATACTTCACAGTCCTGACTTGTTTCATCAAAGAATTTCCTGGGGTTCCCTTTTTTGACACAGAGAGCAGGAAGAGGAGTGAAAATACCCTGGCCTGCTTCCCCTTCCCCTCAGGGCTGGCAGCCAACAGGGCCCAGTACACTGAACCCCCATGAGACAAAGGAGGATCTTTTCTACTTTGTGAACAAGGCAAAGCTGAGCTGGAACTTGACTCTTTACAGGTGAATACTCCTTAATATCCACATGGTCCTTACCCCTTGATTTAGAAAAAGTAGAAATCCTCTTACAAATGGGAATAGAGACATTTTCATAGGGGAGGCATGGTGTTTTGGAAGAGCTTTCACCATTCTGTCACAGATGTCCTGTGTGTTTTTGGCACTGAGGTGTCAGTGTTTCTTCACTCCCTCCAGGTAGAGCTCACCCTACCTCATACAGCTCTAAAGATGAGGAATGTAAAAGTGAGGGACTGAGAGCTCTCTGGGAAGACAAGGACACATTAGATTCACTAGAGCCAAAGTCACGGCACATTTATCAGTCAAATTATGTAGAAGTTGAAAAAGGTGCACAGAAAGTGGGAGGGAGGTGCCCATTAAAAAAATTAAAAAATAAAACTCTTTCTTTTGAAGGTCCCAAATTCAGCTTTTCTAGGCTTGAATATGATTTTTAGCCTTAAAATTAAAATCATGACAAATAAGAAATATGAAAATACTCTATATACCATACAGAGAATTTGCAAAGCCTTTTCATTTTTACAGAGCTTTGCTGACAATCTTAGGTTAAGCACAAGAATCCAACTACATAAGAGTATCCCAAGACTGTTATCTAAACTATGGAACTAAAGCATGCCTAAAATAGGTCATCTGATATTTAGAGAGACATGTATGTCTCTCTGTATGTGGGACATACTGAAGATATCAGATTTTCTGCTTTTTTGATCCATGCAAGATTTGAAGCTCATTTAACTAGATATTTTCTTCTATATTACAAGTATCAACTATTTGATAAATATCACTCCTTATTCTTCAATATGAGAATGTGGGATACATTATTAAAAAATACATGGTCAAAACCAGTAAGCCCCAAACATGATGTGCCCTACAGCATTTCATAGCAACTATGCATATTTTTATTCTCTACTCTTAAAGCTAAATGTTTGGATCTCTTTCATTATCCAAAATAAATAACATGACAGCTCTTCAGCACCCATATTCTTCAACTACATGAAACTGTTATAGATTAGCCATTTTTCAGAGTAGGTGAACACTGGGTTGTACACCGTAATGCAAACAGCTAACATTCAGCAAAAACTCTTACAGAAAAGTAATTCACAATATCCTTTTACATTATTTTTTTATTATTTCAGTTCCCTGTCAGATAGCTGTTGCCTAAATTTGAATTGAAAGCAAATAAAATAAACACTACTTATTTTTAATTGTGATTCTTTTTAGCATTAGTCTTCATTTTCTACCATATTCAAAATGAACAAGTATGATGGTTGGTTTTCCCTTTGCTTGTGCTTTTTTCTTAATTCAGTAAATTCCATGCAAGGACAGATTATGCCACTGTGTTTCACTTGCACTTGATGATTGATGATCCTGGTCCAAGAGGCTCTGAAACCTCTAGAGATTTCTTTGTTGTCTCAAATAAATTTTGGATCACCTTAATACCATCATTATCTCAGGGCTACCATTATAAGAAAGACAGGTTTAATTAACAAGCTCAGTGTTCTATTTAGAACTTCCAAATGTGAGTATTTGGGAGCTGACATTATAGGTGCTTTTATAGGGAGCTTTTATAGGTGCATGATTAGAGGCTGATACAGCTATAAATTCCTAATTACCTAATAGTATTTTTCCTATATGTGCAATCACCTGGTACTGTGTATTTTAGTCATAGAAAGACACTTCCTCAAATAATCCACCTCCCATCTCTCTCTCCAAACCTCATACAAAAACCTCATAGACAGTGTTTTGTAACAGATCTGGAACTATGAAGTGGAAATCATGAAAAGGCTTCACACATTCATTTTTTGTAGGCTGGAGTGTTCTTCAAAATTATCTATAACTCCAAGTCAACACTTTTCCTTCATCAATATAAAAAAAAAATTAAAACGAACAGAAAGCTAAAAAATAACCTGCACCACCTTATAAAGCCATTTTCAGTGCATTCTGTATTTCAAAGTGAGTAATGAGTCTTCATCTCATTTTAAAACATAGGATGGAGAAAGAAATTAGCCTCTGAAACAAAACCAACATGTGACTTCAAGAAACTTCCTTCCCATAGGGGCAGTCCTGTAAGCTTATCTGTTTGAAATAATCTGTTTGCTGTGAACACACTATTATTTCTTTGGGGGGAAAAAAGTCTTCATTCGGAGATTTTTTGTTCCAGCTGTACTTTTGCAATAATATTTTACCTGTGTAGTTTCTAGCACTGAGAGAGTAACTGTGCCCAGCTGACAGGAACAATCCTCTTATGCCTTCTTTATTACCACTCTTAAACAAGTTTTCCACCCTGAGTTTTCCTGCTATTCCATTTCCTAGATTCTATCTTTAGAAGGATAACTTTTCTGAAAAAGGGCTGTAACTTGCTACAGATAACTCACACACCTTGGCCAGGTTTACAGAGAACTAAAAGTCACGTACTGAAATAGTGACAGATATTTGTCTTACATGCCCTTTCTGGAAAACTACTTATGTTTTCTAGCATGATCTGTACCAGAGTTTATACTATTCTGTTAAGGTCTAATCAAAATAACAGTAGAAAATTCTGCAGAATCTAATAATTAAAGCTTTTACTGATTTTATTTACAATATACACCAGTAGTATATTGAAGGAAGCTCCAGTAATCTGTCCTTACATAGAACTGAAGACAAAAATGTTTTAAAAAATAACAGGCAAAGGGAGAAAGAAATATATTTGTTAATTTTGAATAATGTTACACACGAGTAGAAAATGTTCTGTGGTGAATAAGACTGGGGAAAAGAAATTAGAGAAAAATAAATAGTCCTTTCTAACTCTAAAATGAAAGAAAATTAAATAGCATGCAATATTTAAAGTAGTATTAGTGTTTTACAGTATGGCAGGTAAAATTTCCTGCACTACAAGGACTTTATCAGGCTCATCTCCTGATTAAATGGACATTTTCAGAATTTCCTCTCTCCCTAACACGTTAGAAATAAGCCATCAAAAAGAGAAAATATCCTCGCATCCACAGAATGGAACATTTCACATTAAAGAACTGGACACCAGAGGTTTCTGTGCCATGAGGAAGCACTCAAAGCTACACACATCAGTGCTGCACTTTAAAAAAAACCCTAAAAAATCAATAATACAGACCCAATATCTCTAACAAAATATTAGATAATTGTATTAGGATCTATTAGGCATTCAAATTCACATCAATTAACCAAAATCCTCAGCTCTTAAAGCAGTAACATTCCTCAGCTCTAGGTTCTGTAACAGTCAAAGGAAATCCATATACAGATGATCAACAGACTTATTTTAAGATTTGAGTTCTATTTTAACCTTGAACAAGGAGGAAAAGAGTAACTATCCATTTGTGTTAGCCATACAGAAGGGTTACACATACGATAAATGGCAGTACCGTGATTTAACAGAAGGACAATTCTGCCAGCACGGCATTTCCCCATTTTGCAACACTGTGTGCAATCTGTTGGTTTGCCATTTCTAGCAGCAGGATTGCCAGGAACAATGTCTGAAACAGCAGGATCATCCAAGTGCAGGTTCCTCTTCTTAGAAAGACGTGGGTACTTAAAAACCACGAGCAAAACCGCTGAGAAGGAAGACACTCACCATGACCTCACCCATGCCGAGGACACGACCCAGCCTGTTCCAGTCCAGGTTTGGTTTGACAGGCTCCACTGCCACGGGAGATACTGCCATACAAATCAATGAAAACCAAGCAACACTGTGCCAAACCTCAGCAGACATACTGAATTCTATTCATTCAGGACAGCCAAGACAATGCGGAATTACCACACCACATAAAAATGAACTGGCACTCCCTTTGAAATGGCTCACAGGACCAAGGCATTAAAAGGAGACAACTCAGCTCCTATTTTGTTTCCTTGAACAAGGAATCTGAACACAAATAATAAAAATAATGCCAAATGTGTCTCTGAGAGTTTTGTGACTGTAGAAATTTTCCTCAAAATCTATGTTTTTGGAATCATCCTAAGATAGACCAAACTTCTGCTTTCTTTTCTACCAAATCTCTATCCATTGTGTTTGGAGAACATGGTTTGAGAGCATGAAAGTTTTCAGTCGGAAAACAATGTTGCCCCTTAAATTTCTTCTTAAATCTACTTCTTTCATAATATGTCTAGAAAACTTGATGCCATGGAGATTAATGAGTCATTAACCTTTCTGTTAAAATTATAGAACCAATACATTGACTTGCCAGAGATCACCCAGGAGCACAGCAGGAGAGCTAGGAACTAATTCTCTGAATCTCAAAATCTTAACCAGATAACTGTCGAACCTATAACAATTAAGACATATTGCATTCTTCTTGTGTGAGAAGGTCATGGAATAGCATTGCTAATAACTGAAAATACTATAGTGATCTCTTGCTTTCCTCACCAAGAAAACACGTACACAGAAGCCATGTGGGGGCATCTTTGTGGACACAGGTGCAAAGATGAGAAGTCCACTTTCTTCTCAGTGACCAAGGAGCAGAGAGGCTCTGGACAGGTTTTGGAAAGCAGCAGTATGCACACTGATAAGGATACAGAACTTATAAGCACTAACACTTTTTGTCTCTCATAAGAATTCTTTTCTGCTCCAGAGGGTGAATCTCAGGAAAGTTCATAAATCAAATCCAAAAAGTCAAACATCACTGCAGCAGCTCAGAAAGCAAAGGATAATGTCTGGATCAAAGTACCTGGGTCAGTATTCAAATAAAACTGTTTTGCTAGACAAACAACAGATGTTTTATTTCTTTCTATTTTCACATAAAGTGACTACTCTGCTTCAATGACAAATTCATCCAAGTTATTCTGCCTGGAAAAGCAGAATAACTAATTTACTGTCCTTATTCCTCATAAGAATGACAGCTTTGAACAGAAGCACAAGACCTACTAGTCCAAGGAACTTAAAGGCCCTGGGAACTAGAAGCAACTAGGCCAATTCACAGTCTTCCAATAGAATTGGTTTTTTTTAGCAAATTGACCTTGAATGGAAAGGGTCTTGACAAAATTACCTTTTCTAACACATCCCCAGCACACAAAATTACAGCAAATGCTGTAATTTAATGAATAAAAACCTCCTTTAATTCAAAATAGCATTTGACATAATACTCAAAACATATACACTTTCCTTTAGTTTAATAAAGTTCCATTCTTTACATTCTAATATAATTACATGCAGTTTATCTAGAAAAACATATAATTATATATGCAAAAACATATAGTAATTTAATCAACTATTCTTTATTTTATGAAACAGATAAACCCATAAATATAAAACATTATAAACAATTAACCTATTCTTTTCTGTTTGCAGAATTAGTATGCAGTTCTTACATTTTTATTTAAAGTAATCCACACAATCTACGAAAAGTTTATAACAAGCACTTTTTAGGCAAAGTAAATCCTAAATTGAGTTCTCTTCACTAAAACTTATGAGAAGAGTTGAATAAAAACTAGTATGCATAACACCAGCTCAGTGACACTGAATGAGAATTAAACAAGAAATGCTTTGCCAAAATGCAAGAATAAAACCCTGTGCATTCATGCTTTATCCACACAGGCTATTCTTGCTCATATATTGAATACACACAGTATTTTAAATAGTCTGTCCATCCAATGCAAAATGAGTATGATTAATGGCTAATTGCTCTTTCTTGTTTGCTATCCTTCACATGCTATGATATCAGAGTTCCACAAGGGCAACTGTAGTGGGCTGGCCAAAAAGCCTGGAGGGGAAAATTAAATCCCCTTCTTAAGCAGCAGACTAGCAGTCTCCTCCAACAAAGGCTTTCCTTCCCCTGGTGGTAATGTGATTCATTTTCCTATAAAGAAGAAGGCTGGTATTTCAATGCGTAAAGACAGCCATTACTGTGACATTTAACAAGCCTGAAACCTCTGGCTTTCTTGCTAACCTAGATCTGCCTTAAGGCTATCAGAGACAAAAGAGGCCTTCTCCTCCAGCAAGCATCAAAGACCTAATAAAAAGCCAAGAACGAGTAGGCAGTCAGCTTCTGTGTCAGAAATGCAAAATAAAAATATAATCTATGCAAATTTGAGGCATGCAAAAAAATCATGGAACATTGCTTGTGTGTACAGTTGTACTCATAAAACCTGTAATGCACTTTTTGAATTATTCAGCAAGAGGAGGCTGAAAAGCAGCAAAGAAGCTTATTATGTTTGCTTTGCTTCATAGACTATTAGGTGGACAAAAAGAAAAAGGAATTTAGTTACGCTTGCTTATCTCCTAACCTTATAAACTTGGGATTAACAGATCAAAGGAGGATTTGGTTCAGTTGATAGAAAATGGAGCTCTTTTATAGCTGTTTGGTCTCCCTGTCCCTTATGATCAAATGAGCTTAAGCAATTGATAAAATAAATGGGGGTTTGAATTCATGTGGTTTAGTATATATATTTAATATTTGCTGTATTGCATTGTACATTTGCATGCAAAATTAAGTAACAAGTAAAAAAAAGATTAAACACTGCACTTTTTTATTCTGCTTACGCCCTGCTAGTGGAACCCAAAGTGCAAACACAAAGTGCTGTACCAAAATTATTTCATTTTCTTCATGATTATATGAGGTACACAGTGCAGCCCACATACCACGTGTATGAAGTGTTTCTAATGCTTCGTTCCCTCATCTTGCCATTGGCCTGAAAATTAAGCCACATCTGGCCTCCACTGGGGCTCTGCACAACGCTGGGATGTGGAGATGGAAGCACCTGGCCAGCGGTTCAGGCACTCAGCACTGACATCAGGCAGCTGCCAATCGGTCACTAGAGATGACAAGGCGTGATGCTGCCTCTTTCCTTCCCAGCACCTCAAATTGCAATTGCAATACACCAAAAAGGGACCTTACAATAGCAAGATGGTGCTGCTTTTTATTCATTCACCAAATCTGTTATTTTGCACTGGGCTGGAGATGGGTGTATTCCTGGATGACTTAGAAAGAGTTTCACCTTTTGAAGGTGAAATATGTAAAGGTACATATTCATTATGAATCAAAATTAAATTACACATGCTTTTGAAAGCCGAGGTGAACCCATTTAGCTATGAATTACTAAAAGTTATGTATCATTTCATTAAAAAAATCATCCCCTCCACATGTAAAGTTGTTTTTCCACATCAGTTATTTTCCATACATTTTCCAGCTATAAAGCATCACAATTAAAAAAGTAATTAAGCAGCTTGGCCTTACTAATTTTTCAGTACTAATTACTGACATTGGAAATACACGTTTTGACTGCAGCTTTGCCACTAAGTTGTAGCTCTGTTACTACAAACGGTTGCTTATAGAAAAATTGAATGGGAATTGCACAAACTGTCCTCCCATGTGTTTGGTTAATATAATACCTCATTTCCAATTGGGATTTTCCAATTGCCAATCAAGGATTGTTCATAATATTAAAACGGCTAGAGAAGAATACCAATGTCTTTTTTATCCCTCAATACTTCAGCATCAGTTATCATTTTGGGGTATATCTATTATATAATACTTTTGTTCAGTATATTGTATAATACTTTTGCAACCAAGACAGAACCATTTTAAAACTAGCACATCAAGAACTACTAAGAGTTTTTTACAAGAATGAGAGACTTTATGCCAGAAGAAATTTAAAGATAGAATTATCTAAGACATTTAAAAACATGTCAGGAGAAAGAGGCAAATGAAATCCTTTTCATGGGAGGAAATGTAAAGTGCAAAGAACAGATAAAGTCAGAACTCTGTGAGTGCTCCTTCTTTAGATGGGTCTTCATAGCTAAGGGAGGGGCTGACTTTGACTGAGGTTTATCCCAGATAAAGTTTAAATCAGTCACTGAGCAGAGAATGGCCACTGTGTTCTAACTGGACAGGTGAAATCCGAATGGTTTCAACATTACTGAACTGAACAGGGCAACTGGAAAAATTTCAGACACTGGTTGGAGGTTGGAATCAACCTTTCTAGCACCTTTACATATGCAAATTAGACATTTCCCTTTTTGTAGTAGCTTAGTTCAACAGTTGCAAAATGGTAAGCTTCTCCAAAACAAATCTGCCAGACCCAGCAGATCCAAAATCTGTGGATCTGAAGACAACTACGTCAGATCAGCTTGTCCTGTGGTAGATTTTGATTTGCACATATTAGACTTGATGTTCGTACAACATAATTTTGCACTGCATGTTTGCTGGCACTATTTACTCAGGACCTCAGAAGAACAGGACAGGAAATGAAAAAATAGAAGGAAAAGGAGAAAAAGAGGGGGAAAGGAGAAAATTTACCAATGGATACAGAAAGACAAGACCTGCTATGTAAGTTTGAGTACCAAAAAGCAAAGAATGTTTTTCCTAGCTACAGAAGTATCTCAAACAAGAGGATAAAAGGTTACCTCCTAAACCATACAATTTTTCAGAAACTATATTCCTTATCCATTTAGGGCTAACATTACAAAGAACAAATAAACAATACAAGTTGGCTACAGATTTTGTCATTTCATTCAAATGACAGAATATCATTTGCTTTTGTTGGAAATATAACAAACGACAGCCAAGCAATACAATATTTTTTGGCTACAGCATAGATCAATGTACAATTCCACTAAAATAAATTAAATATACACTGGAGGGATAAAACACTATGTTAGTGTATTGTATTACAAAGATAAATGTTAACACTTCCAAACTTGTTTGGCTCAAAAAGACATACCAAGTGTATTGCAAAAATATTTTCAGGATAACTGTTCTCAAAAATTACTTTATAAGGCCTTGGTATTTGCAGTCTAAGACAAAAAATAGAAATTGTTTCATTTTAGCAACACTACTTGGTAACACCTTAACAAATCAAAGGACAATAGAAGACTGCATTTCCCTTTCTTAATGTTCAAAAGAAATACAGTGGGTAAAGGTACTCTCAGCTTCTGTAGCACCTCAAATTCAAGAAGTTTTTACTTACCATCATAGGATCTTCTTTTAAAAGTTCTTTAATTCAATAGATATTAAATCAATGTGTTCAAATTTGTTATGTTAAAAAACAAGTCCTCTATAGGAAACAAATGCTGAAGAAATGTAGACCTATGGATGCCCTACACTTTATCTGTCATATCACCATTCCATGCTGCAGTTGCAACATTGCTGAAGCTTTGCTATTCAAAATTACTAGTGAGGAAAAGTTACTCAGAAGTAATTTATGGTACTAAAGTGATATAGGGAGCATCTGTCTCCATCACAGTGCCTGCTGCTTCACCTTGCCTTTAAATGTGTAAAAGCATTGGTTATCTACAAGTCTCAGGGTGAAAGATTTTGGGGGTTTTATTATAACTAAACACTGGGGTTCCCCAGTGTTATATGTGTGGTATAAAGTCCTATTACTACTTGTGGTGTAGAGTCTTAAATTGAAAGTACATGCACTTAGAAAATGGCAAGTTTTGCTGGCTGGTTTATTATTTATTTTATTTACTATTCCTGATTTTAATTTTTTATTTGCTTTTTTTAATTATTACAGTGCAATTTTTTAAATACAGATTAAGAACTGCTGGCATGAAGTTTTCCTTAGAATCCAAAAGGTCAAACTATAGTTTCTGCAAAGTGATCTCTATTTCCCTATGCTGATGGACTCTCGCTTTTATATTGAATTGGGTTCTTTCTAAATGCATTTGTCATGTAAATCTCAGTGTAAGGCCTGAACTGTGATAGAGGCATGCCCACATTGCAGGTACTACCATTGCCATCTTGCAGATCAATAACCTGATTCAAAGGAGTTACATGATGAATCCATGCAAGAAAATTGTGACTGAAGTGGAAACACCTCTCTGTTCTTAAAGGGATTCTATTGATGCTGTGCAAACAGTACTAATTATAAATATTAGATTAAGACATATTGTGCTGTATATAAAGTTCCTCCAATACACAGAATCTTACACAGTTTTGCTACATAAGTATTTTCTGCAGTCCCTTTAACTTTATTGCTTGTGATTCCAAACACAACATTTCTGTACACCGAAACATGGAAGATCAATATGCAATAATCTAAAACACCACAAGAACGTTCAAGTGTACCTTGGTACGCTTTGAATGATTATGCAACAACTAATGCTTCATAATGACAATTATGGAATTTTACTGTAATGAAAGAACTGCAAACCTGTGCTGAAAAAACCAGCAGGCACATATACAGAATAAATTATATCCAGTTTCTTAATATCTGGTTTCCCCTCTAAAGTTTTTGCCAAGAACAGACACACACCACACATTTTATATCCTACAGTTAAAGTTCTTAGAAGTATTATTAGTTGCTTTCTTTGGCAATGCAACAAAATATACCTCCAACGTTCAGGTAACTGGATATGGCATTAGCTGAAGCAATTTGCTGAACACAGGCTTTCATACTCAAAATATGTTACAGAACTCCACTATATCACTAATAAATACTACAGCTAAAAGTCATCAGAGAAAGCACAAGAGAGTCTGCACATGTGAGAGTAACTAAAAGAAAGTCTGGTTTTATTTTTACATTTTTCATGCGCAGAAAAATCTTCAAGAATTTCAATGTGAAAAATTCTAGTTTAATTATAAAAAAAATGTTACTAGACTAAAGACTCTTATAAACACTCCCTCTGTGAACTCCTTCAGGAAAGGTTGTGAATATCATTCCCTAGCGAATAGTTTCACTCACACACAAAGTAAGACAGGAAACAATAACAAGGAGGAAGGAAAATTGAGCAAGACCACTTTATTGCTCGTTACTAGAATGTAGCATAAAAGGATTGCAAGACTAAGGGGATCTTGAGAGCTGAGTTATTTGAATGAGTTCCCATAAAATTCCACAGCAAAAATTCCACTTGTGCAGGTGGAGCCTGCTTGTTCCCTTCCTCTGTGGAACTCAGTCTTTGCCAGGTCCCCACCAGGTCTTCTCTCACAGACTTAATCTACTTTCTGTTAGTGTGTTCAGCTCCCTCACTGCCCAAGGGAGAAATACTCTGCCTCAGCAGTAGAGCACTTTGGGTTCTCCTTTGAAAGTGCACTATTTCCTGAATTAATTATTCACCTGAACTACCCATTGACAAAGGAGTCAACATTATCTGTTTTCTACCCTCCAAAGAACAGTATCAAGACAATAAGTAGTATAGGTACAAGGACATTGTACTGTCATTGTCATTTCTTGTTAAAGATAAGAAAAAAGTTAGTAGAAGCATACAGGTGGGGTTACAGAAGATGCTGACACTAAAACAGGGGTTCGTTCTGGGACAACTCAGATGTTGGCAGCAATCTTGCCAGAAAAATCTCAGACAAAGGATTCAGGGACAGTGGTTCAAGGGTAGGACTGTACTGCTGATTCCTAATTTACCTGTAACAGCTCTGCCCATGACCAGATCCAGATTCCACCTGCTGTGTCTGCATTGTTTTGTTACAGCAAGGATTAAACTCTTTGAGGGCTACAGAATCACTGCTGAACCAAGAAACATTAAAAGAAAGGAAGGAGCTGCAGACCCATGGTGCTCTAGGAACACCATGACCAAAAGCCAATTATCATCAATATCTTATGAATCTAAAGGTTACCATAAAGTCTAGCTCCTTTCTACTGTGTACCTCTGAATGTTTTCAATTTACCTGCAAGATAGAAAAATAAAAAACCACACAAAATAAAAAAATCACAGAAAATGCCAGGTCAGTTTGTGTTTGGAAAGAAGAGTTAGAATTTAAATTGATAAAGTGAAAGTGTAATATCAACAACCTGAAGTCCAACAGAGGTGCATTAACACACGTAAGAAGGGGAACTACTTGATAAAAAATAACTCCAAGGAAGCACAGGAGAGAACACACACACACACCCCAACGAGCAGCTCATCTCTTCACCAGTTCAGCAGTGAATATGATAAAACCTACAGATAATCAGCTGAAATCACTCTGAGGCAGTGAAATAAACTGAGGAGCACTCTAGAACACTCACAACTCAGAAACGACAGCTCTTTGCTTTTAGGCTAGCTTTACCATCTGCTACCTACTAAGGTGAAGAGCCAGACAAATGGGGGGAAAAGAATTAATACAAAAAAAATAAATTGCTGAGCTGAAGAGCACCTAAAACCAGGTATTTAGGACTTGAGGCAAAACTCTTCACAGAGATGAAGAGTAGTATGGAGGGAAGAGCAAAAGAAAAGTAATTCTTTGCCAAGAAAAAAATATTACAGGTTCCTAACTGAGTCAGAAAAAAAATTTACCAGGATTCAGTGCTGATACACAGCTAAATTTGTTTTCTGAGCATCAGACTGGCTGTACATGAGAATTATGCATCTGGGAGTCCCAGTGAAAACATACCACCTATTAAGCATTCACTTCAGATAGCACATGTATTTTAAAATGACCAATTAGGAAAAGATCTAACCGCTGCCATTTACAGAATTTTTGTCTGCTTCTGAAGTTCAGCTGTAGATCTAGGTTAGCAGTCTCATAATATTCATTACTTGTGTTATTTATTTACATTTTTTGAAACCTCACTCATGCAATTAAGATGCTGATAGCATTATTACCAGCAAAAAGAAAGCTTCTCCATTCCTGTTAGCATATTACAGATCTCAGGGGGGCTTTTACAGAAAACAAAGATTCTTTTGCTTAACATTTGGCCATGAAAGATGTTTTACCAGGCAATTCTGGGACTCTGGAGACAATCTGTGTTAAAAAGTGTAATGTTCAGTCAAGATTCAAGTAGACATTTTCTGTGTGTGTGTGTTCAGAAGACAGACTGCAATGTTGACAAATCAATGGAAAAGAGCCTTACAGCAAAATAAAATTTAATTTTGGAATATTCTGTGCTGATTTAAGTCTTACTTCTGGACAGCAGGTCTCAAAACTATCCGCACTGCCAAACTTGATCTACACTACAGTAACAAAGATAAGATCTCAAATACTTTGTAAGACCTCAGTGATTTCCTCAGAGAGGAATCAAAAGCTCACTTTAAGGTATCAATATGTTTAATTCAGGAAAGAAAAAAAAATCTGGAAATGATAAAACTTGGTTTTCTTGAAAACAAATCCTAATGGACAAGTTTATATAATGCTGGTTGATTTTATTTTCCAGAAAAACATTTTGATAGAAGCTTTAATTTCAAGTTGCCTACTTTCAGCATACATGTTCTGTGAATGTTTTTGCAAAAACAAAACCAAACAAAAATCATCTTGCATGAAAGAATTATTTATTCTGTACAGGTCTCTAGCCCCAAACTATCTGTGCAGTGGTCAGCTATTAATAACAAGAAGCTTAACAGGATACATAACCAATATCATTCTTGTACTCCATTCTAACAAGTTGTATTAAGAGATATAAAGTGCTGTTCACTATTTTTTAGCTTATATTCTCCTGTCCCCTTCTTTTTACAATCTCTGATAACTTTCTACTAACTCAGCTCATATTACTGAAGGAAACAAATCTAAACTACTTACATATAACTATATATAAATATATAAATGCAGATGGAATACTTGAAGATTTCAGATCCTTAACCAAAACCATCGTCATGAAGTTGTGTTTCTCTCACACAGAAATAGACTAAAATATTTTCACTGGTATTTAATTTGAGAACAAAACAATAATCTGAATATCTGAAGTTTTAATGAACTGAAAATCATTAAGGAAATATCTAAATCTATGATGTTATGATTTACAAAGAGAAAAATTAATATGCATGAATTATCATATACTTAAGTATATGAAACTACTTAACAAGCTACATTTACAGAGGAAAAACGAGCAAGTAGGAAATAAAAGAGGAACATTTACTATCATCAGATTTTCTTATTGTGAAAAAACCCCAATGATGACAATTAAGTACTTTCAAATTTGTGTCATTTGGGTCTAAAACAATCCCAGAAGTAACTTTTGGAGAAAACATATTATTAGTATTAGTTTCAAATATGTTGAAACTTAAATATTTCTCTATTGGATGGAATGATTATTCCATCATCCTTTCTCTGAAAACTTAAAGGCAAGTACTGCAAATCTACCAACTTCAAAAAGAAGAAAATTATCATAAAATATCAAGACAATAGTAAGGAAGGCAAACAAGCTTGGAATACAAAGATTCTCTTGGCAAAGAAATACTTTATACAATAATAACTGGGTCCTTTTGCTAACACACTGGTGAAGAAAGCAGTATGGGGGGCTTTGTTGGGCTTTAGAGGGGTTTTTAACTTCTTACTTTGAACAACTAATTCATCATTTAATGAAAACACCTACAAGTAAATCATGGTTCAGAGTGAAGGCAATGTAAATGGAAACGTACCTGAGAGGATGTGAAATGGCTCACTGCATTCAAACAATGCAGGACTCCAGCTCTGATGGGGTGTCAGCAGAAGTTCACCACACAAATTTGTTTTACATCATTTCACTTCATAGATGTTTTACCACATCTGTGTAGTAGACTCATTTAAGCCATAAACTAGAAGAACAAAATGTAAATCTGTAACTAAAACTCTTGTATATCAAAATATATTAGAATCTAGGCCGAGAAGAAAATGAAAGCAAACCATATAAAGAAATACAGTTGTGGGTTTTTTGAAATCCATGGCTTAGAAAATTTTGAGACCACCCACAAACTTGTAGCTTAGAAAATAAAAATTACTAATACAGCTTATTTAGAAAAATACTCCCAATCATTGCATCTGGATACATACAGGTAAGGCCCATGACCAATTAAGTGATATTCTGAAATCTTCTAAACACTCTTCCAATCAGGGGCCTCCAGCCCACATTTTTAGTGGTCCTGCTTGAAATGGTATTGTTTTCAAGTACATTGGGTTAGAAAATAAACTCTATTGCTGATTCTGAAAAAGTGTCAAAGACATAAGAAGCCACTCAAAGCAAACAGTAAATTAGTCTGTGATTTATGCTCAACATAGTAAAATGATCAAAGTCAGATACTCATTCTGAAATGTGTAGGGAACCAGAAGATGTACCAGGTCCTGCTAATATATGGAATTATCAAAGACCTCCCAAATGACTTAAGTTAATTCAAGCCCCTTGTTCACAATTAGACTGTTATCATGAAATCTGCCATTCAGTTCCTTACTATCACATCTATGCCAAGAAAGTAGCACACACTGGAAAAGAGTTAGATTGCTAAACCCTTACATCTTTTCTTTCCCATAAAAAAAATATCTTTTTAAAGAAATGTATTTTCTTTCATGTGAACTTGATGCTGTCTAATTTAATTCTTGATGTTTCTTCCATTGTACGGCAAGGCGTCCTTTGAGGAAGGAAAAACAGCTTGTGTTTTGATAACAAACACACAAAAAATAGTTGCATCTCTGCTTTCAAAGAGACAAGCTGTTTTTATTTCCTCTGAAGAAGCTCATTACAATATGATGGACAAAATGTCAGAAATAATTAAGTGCAAAAGGTGTTGTTTTTTTTTTTTTTTTCTTGAGAGATATCAACTGTTGAAAATGCTGCTGGTTTTTGCAAGTCTATCCCCTCCTCCCCTCCCCCCCCCACCCAATTCTTGGTCATTTAACATGAATTTATTGCAAAACAAATTAAAAGCAAAAGAAAACTAAGAAGAGAAAGACACATCCAACATGAAAACAGCATGGATGCTTTTACTAAGTGGAAAGAAAGTTAAAAGAGCTTGCTGTTGGAATAGACTGATGCCTGGCAATGTTCACATGCACACATACAAAATCCAAGTCTTTGCACTTCACAGGAGGAGTAGAGCTCTCTCAGGCTTGAAAGCCTTTGGACTCTCTCATTTCAGATTGAGGGGGTCGTGCTTTCCCCCACCCTGAGGTCAGCATCGTAAACATCAGCCCATCAAGATAAGAAAGTCAAGGCAGATGATATTAATTACCTGTCCTTTCAAGTCATCCCTGTCTCACATCTGGTTTCCTCTTTGTAACATTCATCTAGGCCAATAAAAGGGGAGTGGGGGAGAACAGAAAGCCACTTGAGCAGCTCCCTCCTTCCCCGGGCACCTGGTGGCACCCGATGGCACAGGGCACCCGGTGGCACAGGGCAGCTGGTGGCACAGGGCACCCGGTGGCACAGGGCACCCGGTGGCACAGGGCACCCGGTGGCACAGGGCAGCTGGTGGCACAGGGCACCCCATGGCACAGGGCACCCGGTGGCACAGGGCACCCCATGGCACAGGGCAGCTGGTGGCACAGGGCACCCGGTGGCACAGGGCACCCCATGGCACAGGGCAGCTGGTGGCACAGGGCACCCCATGGCACAGGGCAGCTGGTGGCACAGGGCACCCGGTGGCACAGGGCACCCCATGGCACAGGGCAGCTGGTGGCACAGGGCACCCCATGGCACAGGGCAGCCGGTGGCACAGGGCACCCGGTGGCACAGCACGCTCCACTCACTGCTCACACTCCCTCCCTCCCTCAGACACACACTCAGGGCATCAGGTAATCCTGCAAACCCAGGTCTGCCTGGAAACCATGAGGTTTGCTCTAGCCACACCAAAATACTGGCAGAAATTCACTCTCTATCTTTTTCCTTCTTCTACTTTTTCACATAAACTGCTGGTACCAATTGGACTTTTCCAGGTATACCACATATGTGTTTCCCAAAGACTGACACTGAGACTCTTAAACAAATCAAATATTGATACTTTAGTAATTCAACAGGCTTAATAGACCTCACTGTCTGAACATCCCCCCTTGCCTTTATTTCACTACATTACTTGTCACTCAGACCACGCAGATGGTGACTTCTCCACCAGCATCTGTCAGGTCTGGACCAGAAGGAAAATTAACAAAACAGCAATTGCTTCTCAGATCAAAACATATAAAAAAAAGTCATTTAACAAAACTGTTTAAGCTTATTTTCTTCTTTTTTTTCAGGTGATATCAGAGTTGTTTTCACTGTTGTTTAAATGAAGCCTTTACCACATTAAGTTTGAACAGGAATGCTGTTCAGTTCAAAATTTTGGTTTTATTTCTTATAAATATCACAGAGAATTAAGAATCTCTTGAGCTTATTTCTACTTTAGATTTTTTTTAATGGAAGACATTTTTATATTTTCCAAAGTCCTTTGACAATATCAACAATTAGAAAGTATATTAAGTTCAGGCAAAAAAAAGCTCATTTACTCCACAGCATCTGCATTCTCACTAATGCAGCCAACCTACATTAGTTTCAATTCATAATTTGAAGTGAAAAGCAGCATACCTAATTCCCATTCCTTAACCCATCCTGTCAATACATTTCTGTTTGCTTTTAAAGTCTCAGTTGTTATTCTATTTGTTTCCTGTTATTTTTGCAACCACAAAGCTATTTTCATGTGAGTTATAGTATCAAATCTCAGGGTCCATTAGCTATATCACATGAGCCTGGAAATGCAAAGCTAAAGAGTTGTGTGTGTGTTCTAAAGGAACAATATACACACAAGCTTTTATTTACTAAATGAAAGGATATGAGGTTCTTCTGAACTCTTTTCATTTTGTTGCCAAGGACAAACCAGATAAATACTGTGGTGATGTTGTGGTTGGGGGGGGGGGAAGTGAATTTTTCCAGGAGGATGTGGGCAGTCCAATCAGTGATCAGCTTTTCTGCTGGCACCTAGATTGGTCACTCAGAGGTTTAGACACGCCTCTGAGGACACAAAGAGTTAAAAGCAGGACCCCCAAAGGGGTTCGGCCTCTTTTCAGATCTTAGTTTCAGCAGAGGGACGTGTGAGGTCTCCTTCCCCTGCCCGGCCACGAGGCTGGGTGGGGGAGGGGAAACACGTGGTCGGCTCAGGTAAGCCGGAGCCCCGGGGGGAGAAGAGACAGGACTGGAACTGAGCTGCCCCATCCAGGATGGAGGGGTAGAAAACTGTAGAAGTGCCTTCTGTGTGTGCTTACCCCCCTCCTCCCCCCTAAACTCTGAGAGAAAGTGCCCAGCCACGTGGGGGTTTGCGGAGCCTGAGAGTGCCTGAGCCTGCACCCTGCCGAGAAGAAACTGTTAACCTTTGCTTAGCAGAAAGAAACTTTTCTTAGACATTGATTCTCATGACTGGTGGTTTTCGGAGAGAGGGCAGCGGCCTGGGACCGAAATGATAAAGCATGATTAGAAAGAACTCGATAGAAGAATGAGAAGAGTAGCCTTAGAGCTAGACTTTTCTTGCATAATGTCAGCCATAGACTGAACTTGAGTCTCTTTTGAACATAAACTGCATTTTTAGGTAGATGCAGCTGCTCTGCTTTTGCTACAGTGACTGGCACTTGAAGAGTGGAGCGAGCAAAGAAGAGAGGGGGAGGGTGAAGTAGTGCCCTCTGCCCTCAGGGCAGACCTGCTCCTGGAACCCCGGCCCCTGGGTAAAAAGGGGAGAGCTCGGCATGCAGCATCCTTAAAAAGCCCTGTATGCAGTTTTAGCCTATGAGACAGCAGTGAGAGCGCTGGACATAGGAAAAAGAGAGAGTCACCTTAGCAGACTTCTCCAGGCGGTGCTATAAGTGACATAGAAACACATAAGGAGTAGACCCGTGTTTTCTGAAGAACAGTCTGTGGTGCGAGAGAGACTCCTCTCTCCCTTGCTGAATTGAAGATTAGTTTTTTTAAGTGGTGATTGTTTGATTTAAAACCCAAAAGTTAGTCTGTGAAAAGTGATGGGTAGAGAGGTAAAAACTGGGAGAAGAAATGTTCTAAGAAGTTTTTATTTCTGTCTCTGTGTGTGTTTAAGAGTATTTCTATCCCTGTTCTTATGTAATTAATAAAGTTTTGGTGGGTTTTTTTTTTTGTTTTCAAGATTTAAGCCTGCTCTGCTCTGTTCCTGATCACATCCCACAAAAGTTGTTAGAGAAAAAACATATATTCATGAGTGCACTAACATCTGGCCAGTGCTAACCCATGACAGGTGAGATCTGTTTATTGATTAATGTAATTACAGCTATTATCTACAAAGCAAAGTATATGATAGTAATTCTAAGTCAGACACAGAGTTATGCAAACAACGTTAATTTCAACACAGTTTCAATTTAATCAATCATTTTGTGCATATCAGTTTTCAAATTCCATTCATTTAATTACATGCTCACATTTACCCTTTTTCCACAAGAACATTGCCTCATTTAGTGGACATTATCTTATCAAAACTCAGGTTAGACTGTGGCTGTATGGGTGACAACAAGCTAATTTCTTGTGTAATCCCTGAACTGCTGTGTTTCTTTCTAGTGTTCAGTATAAAATAATTTTTTTAAAAATGGAATTAATCTTTACAGAACATTCCATGTTACTGGGGAAATAATGGTGTCAGTCACACCTGTACCAGCTAATTGATGCCAGCAATAAGAATAATCATTTCATCCCTGTTAGTATGTTAGTGTTAGCACACTGACAGAAAAGCACACAACCCATTAGCAGCACTCGCTGAGCAGTGCGAGCCATTGACCACAGAGGGGCTGGGGCAGGTTGAACTCTCATTGCAATGGCTGTGGGTCTGAACTGTCCCATTTACAGCGAGCACAGGTACCTCTGCACACACAGCAGTCACTACAGCACACGGGCCCCTTGAGACATCTCAAATTTCTGATGCAGCCTTTAGGAAAATACCGCTAATGCTCTTCCTGTTAGTAAACCCAGGATAATTATATTTATATCCCTCTTGCATTTAAGAATGTGATGTAGAAATTAATCAGTTTGGAAACTTTTTTTCAACACAGCAGCATGTAAAAAACAGATTTGGGCTATTATACAAAAGAGTAACATATCTAGGCTAGTTAAGGGACTGAAATATTCAGGCCACACGATCATGAATGTTCCAAAGATTCTGATTAACAATGTGCTAACTGTGAGCCACAACCAGATCAACCAGCAGAGTGACTGCAATGAACGTGTCCTTATCTCTCAGGACATAATGTGATAATTAAGCTCACAAACCCTTAGGAAGTAACACCATAAAATACTAACGAGTCAAGCAATTCTTAGCTTGTGCCTGGATTCAAAGGCTCAGTAGACAGCAAAAGCTGGATGTGATCACTCAGTTTCAGCTCCTGAGGTAACAAGGTGTTACAGCAGTGCTGTGGCACCCTGAAACAATGCATCCAGTTCTGCTCTGGCAGGCACATTGATCTGCCTTCTGGTGCCCAGCCAATAAGGGCATGCAATAGTTACCCTTCTCTGTTCTGCTGGCATGCAAAAATTATTAATTAGCATCCAGCTCTCTATACATAAAAACTGTCACATAATCTTTACAGCTCTTTCAGAATAACATCCCTGATAGTCACAGCCTTAAGAATTTTAGAGGTCTGACTGCACAGTGGGCCTGGTTTTAGCCCAAGAAGTACCACCCAAGCTCACCTCCTCTGACAATGCCAGAACAGCCCAATTTTCTGACATGATGGTGTGCAAGAAAAAAAATCACTGAAATTTTCTCCAGTGATAAGTCCATGACATATCCTGTTACAAGCATTTAAAGAACTCAGATTTACCTATTGATTCAGCAAATGAGTCTAACATTTCCAGATTACAATAATCAGATCTTAAATCAATTAATTGTTTTCAGATAAAACACAGTGAAATCCAATAGGGATAAGCAGTAGATGTACCCCTACCATGGCAATCAGCCTTGATTCTTGTATCCTTTTTACCTTTCCCAGCCAGCACATATATCCATTTGAATAGTCTATGTGCAAAGGTAGACGAAACTTTCATTTTTAATTTGATTCAATCCTGGATTTGAATTTGCCAACTTGATTTCAGTGTATTTGTTGAGTAAGCACTTTGAAGATTACTATAAGGACTTCTTAGGCTAAACTCACCAATTAACATAAGCAGTTTTAGGTTTTGGCAAATTTTTTAAAAAGCAACTGAGGAATTCAGTTGATGTCAAGTCCTACTTTCATGAAAAAATAAGAAGGCACGAAAGTTTAAGCAATGGATTAACATTTAAATGATGTCTCTCTCCAGGACACTGCTGACACACGCTGGACTCCTTGTGTTTATACTGATAGATGCAGGTTAGCCCTTTATCTACAGCAGATCATCCACTGAAAAATGGCTTTGCATCTCCACTATGCCTTTAAATGTCTAGCTAGCAAATGTCAGAACTATTTGATCTGGTTTTATAAAATGAACTTTCAAGAGCCTTTGAAAGATAGTTTACACTTTGAAAAAGATTAAAAACTTATGTGTTGATCTCAAATAATAAAGAAGATTCACATACTTCAGGGGAAAAGAGGTGCACTATATGAAAGTTTAAAAGCAAGCATGCAGTCTAATGCTTTCTAGGTACCTTTTCCAGCACAAATTTAAGACAGATAAAGGACACATAAATCCCCATGAATACCTCTTGGTTAGCAACACAAGATGTTTGATAATGAATGAAATATATGACACCAAGAGCCATGCATCCAGATTGATGTAGAAATGGACAAGGAATTTAGAAAGACACATTGTTATCAAATTGCTTAAGTGATTGAAGTTCCTGAGCACCATTTAAAAGCACATTGATCTTTCACTGTGGCTGCAGAACTCCCATGCAAAAACTTTTTCTGAAAGTCTTCATCTCATATTTATTCACCAAATAATGCAGTTCTGTCCACTGCACTAAAGATGATCCATGGTCAATTGTGCAACAGTAGCTATGAGTGCACGTCCATCCGTCCTGCACAGAAGAGCAGCAGGAATTGGCCCAGCAGTAGGAACTCGCACTACTAACAAGCTTGGTGTGCAAACACTTAATGCAAGAAGTAATCTAGAAATTTCCATTTATCTTTCAGATGAGTAATTTCTACCTAAGCTGCCAAATACTGTGCAACTTTCAACTTTGCCAAATAATTGTGTCCTCACTGTAAGCAGCAGCACAACTCCTCAATTTCCATTCACTATGCCAGCAGCTGATCTCGAGAAACAACCTCAAGCTTTTAACAGCAGGTGGAAACAGAGACAGGAGAGCCAACAGCTGCTTTTCTGTAGTTATTCTACATTTGCCTAAACAAATCACTGGGCCTACAGTTAAACTCCTGTAGCTAAGGACTTTAAACATATACATCCAAAGCCCACATATTTAAGGTTTGTTTTTCAGTTCTTTCTGGAGAAACATGCATTCTATGGATACTGATGAAATAATGTGGCTAGATCACCAGCATAAAAGAGAAAAATTAGGGCCAGGTCCAAGATTTTGCCCATACATGTTGTATGATAATGGAGAATGTCGAAATTTCAATTTTCTTCTCAGAAGGACAAAATGTATTTCACTGCCAGTATAGCACTGGGCAGTTCGTTCTTAAGTTCTTCATTTTTTCACCCAGTTTTATGCGCTGAGCACAGCTCAAGAACCTCTTACACAGGAGGAGGTCTCACAATTGCGGTCTGTTATTATTACCTCTTATTTTAGGGTGCACTGACATTTTAATGTCAGCCATACAAAACATAGACACAGAACACATGTGATGTGGAAAAAATAATGTCTGAGCTAAACTAAAAAAGCAGATATATCTCAGTCTAATTCCAAAAGATCCTAAGTATTGTTTGTTAGGAGGGCCATTGAATAAAAAAGGAAAAGGAGCCATATGTTAAACAGTGCAAATGAGATCACTGAGAAAAGAGTACAGAAATGCTAATGACTACTAATAATTAATATTTAACATTTCTAAAGCTTTTTTATCTGTAGACCTAAAAAGCTTTTAAAATCCACAATTGGTATTCCCTTCATTTAATAGATGAGGAAGATGAATAACCCACTACAGTCTCCAATTCATTTGTATTGGAAAAGGGTGCATTGCTTAGTGCCTGGGGACCTGCCCAGTACAAGTCCTGTTATTCCAGGTTCTGTGCAAAAATCTTCAAATAAAATAGGTGTTTCTTCAAACAGCTTACAAATGAAATGGGCAGGACAGTCAAAGGATGGGGAGAGAGTAACAATACACCTGGTATTGAGCACAGAGCCCTTTTGGTAAGGGTTTGAGGGGTTTTGCTACAGAGCGAGGAAGGCCAGTGAATTGAAGGAGTGGCTAAAAGAAACAAAAGCAAAAAGACAGACCGAAGGAAGAGAATGATGGACTGTAGAGAGTTTAAAAGAATTATCAGGAGAAACATGGAATGTTGGCAAGGTTAGCAGAGAGGGAAAAAAACCAGTAAATCATAAAACAGAGGAAGCTCAAAATGCACAATGCTTTGCAGTTATTGAATGAACCAAAGCACGTGTATTTGATGCCTCCTGGTATCTGAATTGATAAGAGTCTTTTGGTGGCTCCTCTCTGCAGATACTCTCCCCAAACCATGGACACCCTCATGACTCTGAAGGACTGGTCCAGCAATGATGGCCACCTCCACACAGTATACCAGGGTAAAATCTGCTAAACTCTGCACTCAGCTAGGGAAACTAATTTGCTGGAGCAATTAGGAAGTGAATTAGACTAGACATAGAGAAATATTTCCTTGTCTTTGTACATGCATTTGTGTGCATGACTGCCCCCAAGTATAGGGGTCCTCTGATTCTGCAAACTAGTGGATGTTGCAACATCCTGAAAGCTTAAGGGTGCCTACTCAGCTGGAAGAGGACAGTTTGAGCAGACAAATCCTGTGTCTGAAGAGCTGTGGCAACAGACAAAAATTGGGAATAAAAATGCACAAAATATCCAGGACATAAAGGAAAGTCCTAAAAAAATATTATTCACATTACAGCAATCTTTAAGACACCCCATACCACTTTACAGATACACAATATGAAACAGTCCTGCCTCACAAAGCTTGTCATCTAGTCAGATATGCAAGAGAGGTAAGAAAGAGAAATAGATGCACAGAGCAGGTCAGCAACTTGCTCAAGTCAGCTCTCAATCTGAGGGCCAAGAGATAGAGATAAAACTTTTAAAGTGCTGGTATAATATACCACCAGTCAGACAACTAGGAACAATTAAATTAGAAATGTTTAAAAAGCTAATATTTGTCAATGAGACATAAGTTTTAGATCACATAAGCAACCCCCCAAATGTATTTCTGTCCAGACTAAATCAACTTCAATTACAATTGCAAGTGAAAAATTGAAACTAAAAGTGAGATAAAGTCATAACAAACAAACAAACAAAAAAATTTAAAGTGACACCGATGGTTAAATACTACATGTGTGAAACCATGTAGGTAGTCTGAATACTAGAGAAAATGCCTGTGTTTTCATATAGTGACACTGGCTTGCTAAAACAGAGATTCAGCATATAGAACTACATTAATGATATAGCTTGTTGACATTAATCCTAAATCACATCATGAACTATTTATATTCATTTCATGAAGACACACCACTTTTTCTGCCTTTTTTAATACGAATACAAAAAAATCCCCATAACGTTACTTCAAATAATGTCTAAAGAGAAATTGCATAGTCAGAAAAACAGACATTGTTTACAGTCCAAAGTAGGAAGGTTTTCTAGAAAAGTCTTTGAGGAATTCAGACTGAATAGTCATCTGATACTGACCAACTTATGAAAACACACAGAAAATTAAATTCTCATACTGATGGAGTAAAAATAAGTACATTTTGTTACCTTGCATTGAACACTGTTGGACTCTGCAGAAATTCTGTGTGTGGTACCAGCACCTACAGCACAGATAGGTCAAAAACAGCCCAGAGCTACTGATAAAATTGTGGCTGATGGGGAAATAATTGTGGAACGCAAACTGGGCTAACACACAAGTTTAAGGCTTGTGATATTCTGTGATGATCTAATGGGAAACAAAAATTTGACAGTAGCTACTTCAGCAGACAAACGTGTTGCAAAAATAAAGGGTGGGTGGTTAGAACTAGGTAAGTTGTAATCAGAATTCTTTTATGGGGTGAGCAATGGCTGAAGCCACTAATAAGTCTATTGCTCATTATTTAAGGTACATGCACAGGCAGAAATGAAGGTACAAGTTTACCTATAAGATAAGCTTCAACTCAGAGAAGCCATTCAGTAAAATCCTCTGGTTTATGAATGCACATTACACTGGGAACAGGAAAATGTTCAAGTTTTACAAGTTTCCGTAACTACCCCAAATCTTCTGCATTTTGATAGTAAAGGAGGAAAATAAACTATGCCTGGACTCTAACGTGGGCCTTTTCAGAGATCAATTATATTCTTACCAGGCACACATTTTTAACACAGTTTAGCATTTCTACTTGTGAGGCCAGATTTTCAAAGCAGCGAGTGGGAGGTACATGCATAAATTCTGTTACTTCTTAAGAGTGTTTCTGCACATACTTTTCATGATACCCTTTGGAAATTTAGCCTGCAATCTCCACTGGAAAAATGTGTCTCCTGTAGGTGTAGACATGACTGATGTAAAACATCACTTCCTATCTCTTCAATTGCTCCAAGTAGTTTTCCATTTTCTTTCCCATGTTTTTTGAACTGAGGATTGTATTCAGACCTTTATAGCAGTCCTGCTTGTCACAGTCTACATTCCATGCTCTGTTTTTCAAGACTATGTACATAGAAAGGGGCTGAGGACAGGAAATAAGATAATTTTTCAAATCTTTCACTCATACCAAAGTTATTGTGTGATGATGTCTGCTTACCAACTTAAAAAAATCAGTTTCATATGATGTTTCATTGTTGCATTACTCTCAAAATACATAGTTTTTCAATCAAAAGGAGGCATTGGGAATTAAAAATGAGAGCAGCTTCCTTCTCTTTCTACATAATGCACATATAAAGCAATGGACAAAAATAGATTAAAAACTTGGTGAAACAAAAATAGCAAGCCTAGCAAAGCCACATAACTGGATTAATTCAATTGCTCTGACATTACAGGAATAGGCTCTCTGTTTTCAGTGCACTGCAATGAGAACTTGTGGCAGGAATCATTCCTCATGCTATAATGATTAGTTGAAGCAGAAGCTTAATAGCTCTTGCGATTGCATTTCAGATTTTTATGTTGGGAATCCAGCAAAAGTAAAGTTTCAGTTGTAGAGTCACTTTGGCCTTTTTTTTCCTCTCTTGTAGCACATGCAATTTTAGCTGTCATAATGAGAGTCAGCTGCCTCAAGACACACCCTTGAAAAAATCATAGATCATCTCACCATACCAGTATCTAAATACTCCAAAATGCAAATAGAATGTAATGATGTATTATTTAATAACACTTGTCGTATCTTTGCTTAGACAAATAGCTGTGCAAACTGAATATTCAAAACACATCAAAGTTACAGATGGCTGGAAAAATGGTAGTAAATATTTTTATTTCATTGCAAACTGATTGTTTTACAAAACTCTCCTGTTCCAGAAATAACTTTATTTTAACAAAAAATTGTTTAAAGGGAGATTTCCCATTTTTCTGATGGAATTTCTGATAAAAATCTCTATTCTATATTTCTGAATACAGGCTTATGTTTAGACTTTTTCCGGTCAGCTCCACCATTTAGGGAAGAATCTGTCTCCTCCATCGGTGGCAGAAGAATTGAAGGTCTATCAACATTCAAAAGATATTTATGGACAGATTCCTATCTGGTTCTCATAAAATTCAGAATTCAATCCATAATCAACACTGTTCAAAACAAAACAGAATCACAGCACAAGCAGCTACATACTTGCTCTGTGAATGACATGCAGAGTTCTGTGCATGACATGCAGACTATTAGAAGAGATATTTATAAGAACAAAGGCTAAAAAAACAATATAACTATGGCCTTAGATTTGAAAACTAATAAGAGCAGAGACTTACCATGCTTGCACGTCAGTCAAAAAATCCAAACTGCAGCTATAAATAGACAATGACAACATCCAACACTACTATGGGTGGGTGTCCTGAAAACCATTAAACAGTAGAATTTCAAAACAATTTTGTTAAGAACTAAATGATCATTTCCCTCATGTGCAAAGGTCTGGTCCAGGAACAATGTCGTGGTTGCAGGGGAGGTGAATTTTTTCCAGGGGGATGTAGGCGGTCCAATCAGTAATCAGCTTTTCTGCTGGCACCTGGATTGGTCACTCGGAGGTTTGGACACGCCTCTGAGGACACAAAGAGTTAAAAGCAGGAGTCTGGGGGAGTTCGGTCGCTTTTTGGATCCCGGTTTCAGCAGAGAGACGGCTCCGGCCTCCTTCTCCTGCCTGGCCACGAGGCTGGGTGGGGGAGGGGAAACACGTGGTCGGCTCAGGTAAGCCGGAGCCCCCCCCCCGGGGGGGGGAAGAAGAGAGGGGACAGGACTGGAACTGAGCTGCCCCGTCCAGGATGGAGGGGTGGAAAACTGTGGAAGTGCCTGCTGTGTGTCACCCCCCTCCACCCCCAAACTCCAAGAGAAGGTGCCCAGCCACGTAAGGGTTGCCGAGCCTGGGAGTGCCTGAGCTGCACCCTGCTGAGAAAAAACTGTTAACCCTTGTGTAGCAGAAAGAAACTTTTCTTAGACATTGATTCTCATGACTGGTGGTTTCGGAGAGAGGGAAGCGGCCTGGGACCGAGATGATAAAGCATGATTGGAAGGAACCCGATGGAAGAATGAGAGGAGTAGCCTTCTGAGCTGGACTTCTCTTGCATAATGTCAGCCATGGACTGAACTTAAGTCTCTTTTGAACATAAACTGCATTTTGGGTGGATGCAGCTGCTCTGCTTTTGCTACAGTGACTGGCACTTAAAGAGTAGAGCGAGCAGAGAAGAGAGGGAGAGGGTGAGGTAGTGCCCTCTGCCCTCAGGGCAGACCTGCTCTCAGAACCCCGGCCCCTGGGTAAAAAGGGGAGAGCTCGGCATGCAGCATCCTTAAAAAGCCCTGTATGTAGTTTTCAGACTATGGACAGCGGTGAGAGCGCTGGACATAGGAAAAAGAGAGAGTCACCCTGGCAGGCGGTGCCACGGGTGACATGGGAACACATAAGGAGTAGACCTGTGTGTTCTGGAGAACAGTCTGTGGTGTGAGAGAGACTCCTCTCTCCCTTGCTGAATTGAAGATTAGTTTGTTTTTGAGTAGTGATTGTTTGATCTAAAACCCAAAGGTTGGTCTGTGAAGAGTGATGGGTGGGGAGGTAGAAACTGGGAGAAGAAATGTTCTAAGAAGTTTTTATTTCTGTCTCTGTGTGTGTTTAAGAGTATTTCTGTCCCTGTTCTTATGTAATTAATAAAGTTTTGGTGGGTTTTTTTTTTTGTTTTCAAGATTTAAGCCTGCTCTGCTCTGTTCCTGATCACATCCCACAGGAGTTGTTAGAGAAAAAACATATATTCATGGGTGCATTAACATCTGGCCAGTGCCAACCCATGACAAACAATAATCAAACTGGGATATTTGTTATGGTGAAATATGTTGCACCTTTTATCACTGGTGTCTTTCAAATGAAGTAAATCTCACTATACAACCTGTAATGATCCTTAGCACACAGCAAAACAGCACATAAGCACTGAATAGATAAATAATATGTGAAGACATTTGTTGATTCTATTGCTTAATCATTAGCAGTAAACAGTACACTTTAGGCAATAAATATAGTGCCATATGGATAGGGAGAGATAAAGGACTGTCAGGAACATTGCCAAGGTTGGTGTTTCTCTACAGAGGATATAGTGTCTACAGTGTTGCCAAAATAAAACAGAGACAAGTGAGGACAGAAAGCCATCTGGGTAGATTGCAGCAAAACAAAAACAAAAACAACAAAAAATTCCTTAGCGAGCTAAAATAAAAGAGAGAAAAGAATGAATCCAATAATCAAAAATCTCAAAAATCCTCTACCATCAATTTCTATATCTGTGATTTGTGAAAATTATAATTCAATACCTAAAACTGCCTTAAAAGAATAATTTTGGTGTTTTTATTCCTAACCACATCTATAATAGTTTTGCAAATGACCCTTTCTAAATATTTCCTCATTGAGTAGTACTTTGACACTTTTGACAACAGCATCTGTGGATCTATGCTCAGATTTAAGTCCAGGATTTCTGTTAGACTTGAGGGGTCACTGTAGCTTTTGTATGCTTTGCATCTAAATGCTTTTTTTTTTCTTATTTGTATAAAATCCTTTTGATAAAATGACTTAAAATACCTCAACTAAACAACCAAAAGTAGCTAGCCCAAGCAAATTTTGGACAGGATCCAAAAAAGAAAGACTGGTCCAGAGTCCGCACAATTATTAGTCATCAACTAGACAAGGTTGCAAGTACAAATGTATTGCACATATGCTCCTCAGAGCCCTTCAGGACATTCACCAGCTGTCCTACAGCAAGGAAAGCCTCCCTCCCATCTGTAATTGCAGTCACTGTTGTGTGGATCTGGACACTGAATAGCCACAAACTCAACAGATTTGCACTATCACATCAATTTGGTTTGCCAAAAAAAACATGACACAAGTTGAAAGACGGGCATTTATAACAGGATTTTTGTAGTCCACATGGAGATGTTCAAAAACATAACCAGGAATTCAGACAGTTAAGTACCTAGATGTTCTCATTTTCATCAATAAAACACTTGACCATTAGAGGAAACACATGCAGTGTTGTATCCTGTAGTTCATATCTTGGGGCATGTTTCTGTCAGCACATGAAAGTGCTTCTCTCTATTTTCTTTTATTTATTTATTTCATATTGACTCCAATGTTGTATTATAAAGAAAGAAACTACTCCCTTCCACCTTCATCTGCCCCAGTCAATACAACAATGTAGGCTAGACATGCTGGGATAAAGCAAAAACTCAAATGCCAGTTCATGGTCCAGAAAATATCTTTGAACTATTTCAGAATAACTCACTCTAGATAAGGGAATTAGACTTCACTATGCCTTTCTGCATGTTATCATTCCCTATGCTCAACAATTTCAAGATACCTGATCTTACGAAATGGGTTGCTGAAGAAAAGGAAGTATCACTGCAGCTCATAGGTAAAATCAAGGGCTGCTATGCCACAAATATTTGTACAATCATTTAGAGAGAATAAAACCTCATCCCTAATTCAGACCTCTCCGAGGCACTGAATGTTTCCTTGAAGATTCTGAGCCCTGTCAGCTCATAAACCACGGCACATGGCACCATCCATCATCTGTGTAAGTTTTTCTGCAGTGCCCACTTGATTTGCAAATGTGTATTACCACAAGAAACTACTGTTAGGATGTCTCTGCCAGCAGAATGAGACATGCATGTCCTCTGCAGCTGCTAAGGTAAGTCAGGTTAGTTTTAAAAACTGAGGAGAAGAATTTAGCTAAGTTTGCCGACTTCACACTAGACCAGATGATGACCACACACATTCTGTTCCACCTGCAGGAATCCTAGGGCAGAAACCTCCAGCAGAGAGGCAGCTGGAGGGACAGCACGGGGACGGATGGGGGGAAGGAAAAATGACAGGAACGTCTCCAATCTCTCCAGCTAGAAGAGATCATCTGGCTATGCCTTAGGTTTTATTGTTTTAGAAAAAAAACAATCTTTCAGTCATTGCATGGGGCATAATGCATCTTGGCTTATTTCTGCTTATGAAAATGAATAAGTGAGAAAATTACTGTAAATCTCTCTTAATATAGCTTACAACAGATAAACATAATTAAACACCTATTAGTATTCCTTATTCTCATTTATTTAGTGTTGAACTTGGAAAATCCTGCTTTACATAAAGAAAATAGAGGTCAGATTAATTAAATTCATTGTTGTGGTCAATTGCTCTGTCATAAATATTTTTAGAAAAGCTTTTTAGGTGTTTTTTGGGAGGGGTGTTTCGTACTGTTTGTTTGTTTGTTTGGGGTTTTTTGATTTGTTTTTATTTAGCTCTACAAATAAAAAGTCTTGCTTATAACTCTCTATGAAATATCAAAATATCTTTGTCTTAAGAATCTGCTGGAGTTGAGCTTTTGGGTTCTGAGCATTTCCAGCATTATCAGGTTAGAACAGAACAAACAGACTAAAGTCTGACATCAGCACTCTTCCCAGCAGGATACACTACTTTTTTCATTAGAATCTTTGAGCTTGAGATCAGACACAGGGAAAGATTAAAACAAATATGAATTTAATCAAGGGATTCTACTTTCCTGGTGTGGGAACAGGAACATGCTGACATAAATAGAGGACGAAGCACTAGGGCGTCTGAAACAAATCAAAGACGGCTTGCTTACCACTAACTGCTCAGATGATCCATATCATAACAACAAAAAGAAAAACAATTATTTATTCTTTTTGATGTTGCTGCTCAGAAGTAACTTCCTTTTTGAAGAGAGCGGGGTCAAAGCCAAGTTATTGTTTTTGCTTGAAACTTTGTCAGTAAGGGACTAAAAGATATTAGGTATGACTTACTTTAGGGATTTTTGTGGGAAACTTAGAGATGCTCATTTCTTTTGGGTTATAACTTGGGGAAAAAAAAAGTAATTGTAAAATGAGCTGAAATTTTATCATTGTTATGGAAAATCAGACCATTAAACCAAAAAAAAAGCAGATAATGCACTTAAGCCCCCTAAAATAGAGGGTAGAGAGCCAGCTCTCAGCCTGAGCTAATGGCCAAAATCAAGCCTAGATACTACATAATGCAGAGAAGATCCTGCAGTTAGAGATAAGTATGATCAGCACTTGAACATGAGTGGGTGCACAGAAAACTCCAAGATATTCTCTAGTGCAGTGCAGATTTAACAAATGGTAATCAAAGTCTCTTTTGATCTAATAGTTATTGCAACTAATAAAACCAATTAGAGGGACAAAGTCAAAAGGGACAGGCAAAATAAAGTATCTGCAAAAAGACAGATTTGGTGATTTGAAAGAGCATTTTCTACTATTTAAAATTCATTACGACTCTGTCCTCAATCTTATAAAAGACACAAAGACAAATCATGCCCAGAAGAGTATGTATGTTAAATTCATATTCAGAAACAAACTGAGGAGTATAAATTTGCATAACATACAAACATTAATGTTCATAACATGCTTTTTAAGTATACAAGCTTACTGGTCCCATTTTATAGATGAGGAAAGCAATGTTAATGTTCCAAGTGGAAAAAGAATGCACAGAGTGCTAGGATCTCAGTGGGAGACATTAATTTTACATTATAGATGCAAAATTATATGGCACTGATATTCAAGAGAAACAAACCCAAAACCTGAACTCCAAGTAAGTGGAACTGCAAGTCCTTAGCACCTCACATGCCATCTAACTTGTCTCATTTTATTTGCAGCCCATGTCACATGTTTGGATCTCAACATAACTTCGGATGGCTACAATACTCCAGCCCTCCTCCCACTCCCATATTTTAGAAGGGGATAGAGCAGGTGCAGAACTATTATATGTTTACATCGTTGCAAAGGGAGATTTAGGTGACAGTATTAGACTAAAATTTTGTTGTATTTACTAAACTGAAAATTCAGCACTAAGGGGTTTTCATACCAAAATGGAAACTCAGCTTACAGCCTGAGTTAATGTGAAACCAAAGCATGAACCCCACTGAGTATGTTACCCCCAAATCCAGTCAAGTTCAAAAAGAGGTCACAGATTTTCTGTGTGGGCAATAGTGGAGTCAAGGCCAAAAGTGTGACAAGAGCTATCATTAGTGACGCTGCCAGTGAAGATGACATACTTTGAGGGTGAAAATGTTTCTCTTTCTGCATAAAGAGTCCAAAGAAAATCTAAGTTCATTTCACAGGAGAAGCTGGAATCCACGTGCCACAATACATAGTGGCAAACTCAAAGCAGCATGTTCCATGGGAAGTACACACTTAAACAAAACACATCCTTGGGAGGGCAGAACCTCACGTCTCTCTAACAAGTGCACTAATCCTTATACAGCATTTCCTAACTAATTAATTCATGAACCTATAAATATTAAACATGGCAATTCTACAACTCCAGAGCAAAACATCAAAAACAGTATCTTAGAAAACATTAAAGATTTTTGTTTCAGATAAAAAGATTTGACAAATGAAGGAAGCACATAGATGATAAGAATATTGTAGGGTCTTGGAAAAGCCCTGGTGAAACAAAGGAGGTGCTTCTGAGGCATATTTCTAGGCAAAGGTCCCATTAATTTGGTTTCCATGACAAGAAAGAGAGGCAAGACCACAAAATACACTGAGAGAGAGAAAAGTGAAAACAAAACCTGAAGAAATTGTCTAAATTCATAAAACATAGGGTCAATTAATACCTCATAGATCAAGGGAATGGGGTGTCTACAGCATTTAGGAGTAAAAAGAAATATCTGAACAGAAATAAAACGTGCAAGTAACAGTAACTGGAAACCTTTTATCACTAATAGGAAAGATAGTTGACTTTCAGTCAGTGTCCTTGTTTGTATACCCTAAGTATATCCTGTGTGCAACATAAGCCTTCTTTTCCTGTCTAAAAGTTGGGGAGGCAAATGCACCTTCATCTGCTGTTCCAGGAAAGAATCACCATTCCTCTCTTTTGTCCAGCAGGAGGGATACTGTACTGGTGATGAGGGTGTGAGCACAACACAGAGCAGCTAAATCAGACATCAACCATGACACATCTGATGGAAAATGCCAGGGGTAGAAAAAAAATCAATTTTCAACCCCAAGAAGCTGCACAGTAAAGCAGACCAAAACAAGTTTTGAACAGCAGAGTTAAAAGAGACAGTGAGGAAGAGGCAAGAACCATGCTGATGTAGCTGATTTAATTCAAAGTGGAAATACAGAGATAAGCTATATGCTTATTTTTAAGATGGCACTTTCTAACAATGTCTCATTTTCAGTGTTTAAAACACTGACTTCATTAATACATCAGCAGTGATTTTTGGAAAAGCGGGCCAACAACCAGGAATTTGCCATACAATGCAGATCATTGCACCAAATCTGGCCCTACTGACAAAGAAAAAATCCCCCAGTGGTTCCACAGATGTGATTTACACATATTATTCTGTCAAGCTCTTAAAATCTTTAACATATCTAATACCACTGAGAATGTTACAGAATGCATCAGAGTCTGGAAATGTTTTTGAATTAACATTTACATCATATGAGGGGAAATGTGCATCCTTACTCAGCTAACTGACAGATCAGCAGCTGGACTGGGCAGATTTCATTTCACCTCCACCAAGAATGAGAGCAAATGAAAACACAAACCAGGCAACAACTAAATCATATGACCTGGTCAGCTCTTAGTGAAGCCAGGCACATAATGAGTATTTACAATACTAACAGTGCCTGAATTGAGATGCTGGGAAAAACTATAAAGGACATGTTTGACAAAAGCAGCAGTTCTTTGGATGTTATCCATAATGAAAGTTCATTGCAGTGACCTCAGCAGTCACATATGATGTACTTTTGTGTACTTTGGAACCAAGTGAACCAAAATACTTCTGAGGGAAGACTGCCTGGAGCTGCTACATCCACATGGTACAACACAGCCCTGTGTGGAGAAGCCTACTCCAATTCCAAAAGATGTTGAGCCATTGACACAGGGTTATGATTAAACTAACACACCTTTTTGCTCAGTGAAGCTAATTCGCTCAGACTCTCTGGGATTTCTGCATTGTGTTCTACTGTACACCACAGACATTTCAGTAGTTTGTCCAGGCTTCACTTCATGATTGATTATCGCGACTTGGAGCTCAGATTACACAGCCTCAAAATGCTGCAGTCAGTGGTGATTCACAGAAGTCAAATTCTGACATCTGTTCTGCAGCAGGCGTGCTCCTGAGCACAAACCAGGACTTCTGCAACAGCAAGTCCAGGTGTTCTCATTTAGAGAACACAGGACCAAAAATCATCCTGGCAAAAAAAATTATGATGTCATTTTTATCTCCAGCCTCTCTTGGTATTTAGGATCTTTCCTATGTTTTCAAATCCTAACACTGGAGCTTCCTAAATGCCACCCCTCCAGAGAAGTAAGGATATGTGGTCCACAGCTTCTGATCAGAGCCCTGAGCTAGAGGAGTGCTCCTTGCAACAGCACTCAATAGGAAGCACACCTCTATTATAGGTGACCTGCAACAG